>NC_081848.1:15065940-15365940 GCF_963259705.1 Myotis daubentonii | reverse complement strand
ACATAGACACAAGGGGAGTGAGGGCATGAGCGGGGGGCAATGAGGGGATAAGGACACATATATAATACCTTAATCAATAAAGAAAAAAAATAATTAAAAAAACCTACAATGTGATGTGACTATGCATCTCCAAAATGAGTAAAGTAAAAAAATAATAATTACTTCAAATGCACAAGGACATGGAGAAATACATACATTGTTGATGGGAATATAAAATAGTATAACTGCTCTGGAGAACAGTTTGGCAGTTCTGCACTAAATTTTCAAATAACACTAAATTTGCAAATACTATACAACCCATCAATTGCACTCTCAGACATGTATTCCAAAGAAATGCAATATTATATTCACCCACAAACCTTTCTACAAATGTTCATAGCTACTTTACTCATAACCTCAAATTGAAAGCAGATATCCTTTAGTGGGAGAATGGTTGCAAACACACACTGTGGTACATACATACCACTGAATAATACTAAGCAATACAAAGGAATGAATTTACAGCAAGAAAATCATAGTTTCCCTCAAAAGACCCCCAGTTTCACAAATATTAATACAGGAGATTATTAGTTGGATCAAGATGGCTATGGGCTAAGACTCCTAGAAACAACAGATATAAAGAATATAATATGTTGACAAAAAGGCAAACACTATGAAGTCTGAGGAATCACTACATCTCCTTTATTACATCTTGGCAGCATTTGGGACAGTTTGAAGCACCATACTTGAGTACCTGACATTCATATTTTGATCTTGTCACTCTGGTCACGAGTTCTGCCCTCTTCCCCCACTTCCTGCAATTCTTCAAGCCTCAGCCCTGCTTTCAGTGAACAAACCCCTTCTGTATAGAATAGTGGGAAGGTGTTTTCTTTGCTCATAAAGAAAGTAACTTAGAGATATTGGCTTTCTCTGAAAAACATTTTAACAGTTTTTGAAATTCATATGCTGACAGGTGAAAATGTTCGTTTGTTATTTGTGGGTTTATTTGTTGTTACCTGATGTTTCAGAATTGGACTTTCGGCATTGAAGAAAAACTCATGAAGAAAAATAAATCCATTCTATAAAATTGTTGTAGGTAGCGGGAACAGCACCAGAAATCTGTCCAGAGGGGTCATACCAAATCTGGGGTCAGCAATCTCAGTACTTGAATTATGGCTAGGAAAGAATTCAAAGTAAGACCCAAACTTGCTAGAGAACATTTATTTGGTAAATTACAGAGGTAGAAAAAGTAATTCCTAGAAGAAATGGGCTTAGGAAATAAGTTATAGAGGTAAAGGGAGGCCCTTGGAGTTTGGGAGTGAGGAAGCTAATGGTACAGTTCCTGGGGGAGTGGGGAAGGAGGAGAAGGGAAAGGGAAAGACAGAGGTATGCTCCTGGGAGGGGGATCGCACTGGGTCCTCCATCCTAAGGATTTTAAGGGCTGAGATTTTAGGGGAGGTCCCAGGGAAAGATCTTAGTAGAATATTCAGTAGCCTTCCAGGTTTGTCCATTCAGGGTTGTAGTCTCCCCTCATTGATTGGCTGGCATCAGGGCAAGGAGTCATTCAATGCAGCTGGTCCTAATGTCAGCCAGGCTGGGTTTTGTTGCTTATCTGGGCCGTAAGCTGAAATACAATTGAGTCCTAGATGTTATCTCTAGGGAGGAAAGGTCAGGGGGTCCAAATGACTTGACCAGTGGTATGCTAGGGGAGGAAAAGTCACCCTGGGAGTGAGGTCCCACCCTACAATTGTTCTTTGGTAGGCACCTGGGCTTTCCATCCTGGTGACCTTCTATATCTGGCCCATCGTCCTTGCTCTGTTCATGTCTATCTAACTATCTACAGCAAAATGTCTTTGAAAACTCTAGCAAACTGTCCTGAGATTTGCTAATCACCAAACTCAACATAAAATTTGAAAAAGAGATAAAAGTTTGAGTCCTCAAGATAGTAAAAAAGCAGTCATCAGTTTCTCATCACTTATCCATAATATTCACAACCAATGGAAGAGACTCTATTACATTAATAGCCAGGTCTGAACACATTTCCCAGATTTCCCTACTCCCATACGAAGCCCAGTAACCCTCTAAAAGTCTTAATATGAGTAAATGAGCCTCAGAATGTTTGTTAGAACTGGAGGAGACTCTGGAAATTGTTAGTTGAATAGTGAATATAAAAGGCAATTAGGGTACAATACCTATCTTGCAGGAACTTACAAAATTAAGGACACAAGACACAGCACTCACATGTGAACTGGTTCCTATTTTCTTAATGCACACTAAGTCAGAGTGAATGTGAAATACAGAGAGATCAAGCCCAATGGCTTCATAATATAGTAGGTGTGGGAAAATCATTAGCAAGGTCATTGCTGAGACAAGTCCAGGAATAGCCATCCTCCAGACATCTACAAGAAGCAATAAAATGAGGATGTAGATTGAACCCTTTTTCATCTCTTTCTTTAGCTTCACGATCATCCAGATCACTTTTCTCTCCACTCTGGAGACCCCTATAAATCATCTCTTCAGCCCCCTTTCCTGACAAAAGGTGCTAACCTGTCCCAAAAGATGCTGACTTTTTACCAGAGTGCAGGATTCTTTAGAGCACCTTTTCCAGCTTTCTGGAACATATAAGAAACACACTTTTCATCCTATGGTCGTGAGATGGGTGGTAGCAATATGAGCCCCATTCCTTGTAACATTAGTGACCAGCTCCTCTGAGCTGCTGAGAACTCATGGGTTTGTCCTTGCCTCTTCTAATCATCATAGTTTCCAAGTTTACCCTGATGAGTTTAGACATGTCTAAACCAAACTCCAATTTAGCCATTCTAGTTGAGGTATGAGGGCTGCCATAACTCTGATCTGCATACTAGGGACCCATCTGGTTTATGATTTTCATTTTCCTTGTATTTCCAGAGACTACACACATATTGGCCCTGAGCTCAGAGGGGCATGAAAATGCATAGAAGCCAGCCTGTGAGGGGCGCCCTCAATAGCCTCTCCTGATGCATAGTCATTCTGAAAGCTAAGAAATGACTCACCACAAATCCATGTCATGGTTGTTACCGGACTAAAGGTGTCCATTTGCCTGCATGCATCAAAACCAAACAGGAGTTTGCAGCAAAATAAGGTTTATTTTTAGGAAGTGGCTCACACCTGGAAACAAAGGTAAGCTAATGCTCAAAGACCCAGCTCCCTGATGGCTTCTAAGAGATGGATTATATGTGGCTAAGGGAGTTAGACTGTGGTCACGGTCATGGTCTCTACTAATAGGTCAGCACTAGGTTAGGGAGTAGTTGACCAAGGCACGTGGTCCTGATATCAGCCATGGTGTCTCTTTGTTTGGTTTCTCCAGTTTTCTAGGTCTGAAGCTGAAACACAATCGAGGCCTAGATGTTATCTTTAGTTTGATTGAGACTCCATCTCCGTGGTCATTAGACCCAAGGCTTTGTTCCTACAATTATTTGATGCCCACCAGGGCCTCATTGACTGGTTCTCAACCTTGGCTGCCCATTAGAATCACCTGGGAATCTTTTTAAAATCCTGATTTCTGGGCCCCATCCTCCGGAAATTCTGTTTCTTTGTTACTAATGTTGTGGCCTCTCCCCATAACAAAGAAACAGAATTTCCGGAGAATGAGGCCCAGAAATCAGGATTTTAAAAAGGTTCCCAGGTGATTCTAATGGGCAGCCAAGGTTGAGAATCACTCAACTAGAGGGTTTAATAATTAATAGAGTGACCATGCAAGGAGAAGGAGGCAGGTGAGTCAGGGTGCTGGATGAGGCCAGTTTGAATTAAAGGGAAAGAAAGGAGAAAAGTGCATATTAAAGAAATTAAGTTTCTGCATAGTTACAAGGTCTCCTCTCATGAACATATCTCATTATATGAATTCTCAGGTTTGAATACTCTGGGCCTCATTTTTCTTATCTGTAAAATGAAAGCAATGATAACAAGCAGTACTACCCCCTTAGATTGCATTGAGTGTTATGTAATTCAGGTAAGGGAACTTGTAGTGCATAGCATATGGTCAGTGCTCAATAAGTTGATGCCATTATTACTGTGTCTGTGAAGCAGGAGGAATTGCTGTGTTAACTTCTATTCTCCAGAAGGAAGAGAAAAGCTTTTTTTTTTTTTTTAGGACCTGTTATTCTTCTCTTTCTTTACTTACTCAAACCCTTTCCTTCTGTTCTCCCCTTCTCCATTATTCCTGCTCCGCCAAGCCTTCAGACTGCTCCAGCTGCCCTCCCTTCTCAGGGCCACCACAGTGTTAGCGCCTAGATCAGTGATGGCGAACCTATGACACGCGTGTCAGAGGTGACAAGCAAACTCATTTTTTGGTTGATTTTTCTTTGTTAAATGGCATTTAAATATATAAAATAAATATCAAAAATATAAGTCTTTGTTTTACTATGGTTACAAATATCAAAAAATTTCTATATGTGACACGGCACCAGAGTTAAGTTAGGGTTTTTCAAAATGCTGACACGCCGAGCTCAAAAGATTCGCCATCATTGTCCTAGGTCATACAATCTGGCACTTGCTCCCACCTAGTAGTTTTAACAATTGCTTGGTCTGTGTGTGCTTGCTCTCTTTGCTAACCCTGAGGCCCTCTATAGGCAAAGCCCAGTGTCACTTTTAACCTAACAATGCCAAGCATAAGACTGGCAGGCAGAGGGTGCTTTTTAAAGTTCTTATCATCGACTGTGCTTCTGAAGTTGTATATTTGAAATACATGACAATGTTGGTTGCTGTGTCTGGGGCAGAAATTAGCCCACAGAAATGACTGTTGGCTGCAAGAGAAGAATCCCAGAGAAAGCCAACAAGCCAGTGCTTGTACCTCTGGCAGGTCCCTCTAGATCAGGGAAGTGTGGTGGCAAAGGCTCCTCTACATTCACTGCTGTTGGATCTTGGGATTGACAGAGGAAAGAATGAGCTTTGCTATGGCTCATTTATTCATTCAGTGAATATTTACCAGGCATCTACCATATGTCAGACCCTGTGCATGCTGCTGGAATCCGGGCGATTCTGACAAAGCCACAGTCCTTGTGGCAGTAATCATCTAAGAGAGATGAACATTAAACCAATAATTATGCATTAACTTATTAACAGATAAGTCTAGTTGAATTGTGTGAAAGTAAGAGATAGAATAAATGAGGCTGAGAAAGTGACTTTTCCAAGGTGAATCAGACAGATGAGTTAATATTGCATAGGGTTAGAAGCATATCCTTTGGAGTAAAATGTGACCCGGGTTCAAGACTTGGCTCTGCTCCTTATTAGCCACAGAATATCATGCAAGGTTCTGTATAAAAATGTTTTTATTGATTTAAGAGAGGAAGGGAGAGGAAGGGAGAAATAGAAATATCAATGGTGATAGAGAATCATTGATCGGCTGCCTCCTGCATGCCCCACACTGGGGATTGAGCTCGAAATCCAGGCATGTGCCCTGACCAGGAATCAAACCATGGCCTCCTATGTCATAGGTGGACACTCAAACACTGAGGCAAGCCAATTGGGCAAGTTTTCTTTCTTGTACCATTTTCAGTGTATCTACTTCGGTAAAATGAAGACAGCAGCCCCACGTGTCTGGATTTGTAAGCCTTAAAAGAAGTAACATATATAGTGCCCTTAACACTCAATAAATGTTAGTAGTCCTCTTATTAGTGCTGGCAGTTAGGTCTGTTGTCCAGATTTCCTGACAGCAAATCCAGCCCTTTATCTCTGCACCCCACTGCCTCCATATCATTTCATGGATTTTTCTCTTTCCAACCAAAAAAAGTTTCCTGGAAAGTAGGTCAGGCTTGAGCTAACTCTCACTGGTTTTTCAATGGAAGAGGGGGCACAGGAAGCATTTTAGCAGTTCTCAGTGCCCATCGAGGCTTCCAAAAAGATGACAAAGTATTTTCCTGAGGGCTTATTTAATTTTGTCCTCAGGCTTGTTCACAATTCTGACCATCTGGTCCTGGAGGCTTCTCTATTTTTAATATTTCTACTTTGGGTGTTTTGCTTTTTTAACCTATTCTAGGATTAGTCGCCCCCTTATAGCCACCTCCACTCTCTCCACCAACCCCTGGCTTATTTTCCTTGAGCAGTCTCCTCAGTAGGACAAATGTACTGTAGCCTGTAACTTTGATAAACTCAGAACTAAAAGACAGAGGCATTTCAAGCCATTTTAAAAGGTCACAACAAAACTCACTCTGCACTTGATGCTGGGATGTGATGCTGCTCCAAGGGTACATGTCACTAGTATGAGCAACATTTAATAGAAGAAAGCTTTCCCAAACTGTGCATAAAGCCACTCCTCCTAAAAAAATATAGATCTTGCTGGCACTGGTCATCTAGGTCTAAAGAGAAACCCAGCTTGAGCTGCCCGTCCAGCTCCCTTTAGGCCACCTGTCGACACAGTTCATCAGGGACACAGCAGAAGCATGCCTGTTCCCAACAACCTCTCTGCCAGTCTAGCTGCCTGAATTCTCACCATCAGTGTTAGTCTTTCAGGCTGGGGCACTGCTCTAGAAAAGGTATTTCCTAAGGAAAAACAGCCTTTTTTTTTTTCTGGCTCACCCACTCACTTAGCTTGGAGTAGGGTTCCAAAGGGCCAGAACAAAGGACAAGTATGGTTTTCTGGGGAGAGATGGGAAGCTGGTCCCCTCCTTTGGGTCTCCAGTCCCCTGTGCTCACCTCTACCTGCCTCTCATCTCATTGCATTGCCAGTGTGTCCCTCAGCTGCTTCCCTCATGGTCTATAGACTCTCTGTAGCCACTGATAGCATTTTAATAAATGTTTGAATAATCGATAGGAAGAAAACAGATGTTCAAAATATCAAAGGACACTATGAAGACCAGGGGAGGAAAGGACCATATGGAGATTAGAAATCTTGATGATGAGGATAAATGGAAGATAAAACGTGAGGCTTAACCAAAATTTTAAGATTCAAGGTGCCTTGTAACATCACCTTTATCTTCATAAGACATCCTTTAACGAGACAGCCTCTTTTTTTCTTTCTATCTGAACATTTTATAAGAACTTCTTGTCTTTTGTCTATGAGCATCTTAATGGCAATATTGGCACTAAGCAGAAGGGGTATTATTCCCATTTTGCCAATAATGAGGTGAAGGATCTGAGAAGTAATAAAAGCTGCTCAAGATCATGTGGTAAATTTATTGAAAAGAATCAAGGCCTTTTGCCTTCTACTATGTTGCTCATTGCCTCTCTGCTTTACTGTGTCTTGTATAAGAGGTTGCGGGTCAGTAGGCACAGTGAAAAACAACATGGGAATTTAAGCCATACTCAAGTCTTGCCTCTGCCAATTTTTATGTTAGAAAATAATTTTTCTTTTCCAACATGAAATAGCTTATTGTTTTTTTCTCCCTATTAATATGAGATTTACATTTTCAGAATAAATTCAGAACTTTTATTGCAAAATGCATAGTAAAGCATGATAAAATATGACAGTCTTTTAACTAAGAAGTTAAGTTCTTAGGAAAGTAAGGGAAATCCTCAGGAGCCAGAAAAACATAGATGAAACTGAAAGCCAGAGAGAGCAGAGCAGCTAGTGTGCAAGCGAATGCGGCCATGGTTACTGTGGCAGAGAGGACGGGCCTGGGGCATTATGTCATGCTTAGGAGCTGAGAAACTTGAGATTTAATGTCTAAATGAAAACTGTAGATGAGTTCCTGGGCTCGGGCAAGGTGGAGAGTTGAATTTAGACCCTTATGAGAATGAAGAGAAGGTCAAGGCGAGGAAGGACATAATACAGGAAAATAGAAAATGAGGAAGATGAAGCTCTGGGTGGGGATAAAAGAGATCAAAAGCAAAATGTAAGCCTAAATTGGAGGAAGAGACGATGAAAGTGTGTGCTAAAAAACACACACAAAACACACACACACACACACACACATGCACGCGCACACACACATACACATCTGATTACCAGCTCCGGAAGACCAGAGGAAATTGGTGTGTTGTTACTTGTGCTCTAAATGGAAAGCTTTAAATCCTGAGAAAATGTGCAACAGTGGCTTTTTCTCAAACTCCATGGGTGATTGAATATAATAAATACCACCTATTATGGTCACAGATGCTTCAAACTGAGAAATAGAAGCTAATGTTCCCATCAGGTTAGAATGGAAAACTCCTTAGGGAAACAATGGTAGGAAGCCAAATAAGATTCCCTCAGATACGATCCAGGTAATATGAGCAAACAGGCTCATCAACAAACAAGAAAATAATCTATCATGAATGAGCCAGAAAATGCAAGAGCAAAAGGAATAATATTCCCCAAAGCACCAGGTGTTCTCAGATTGTCCTGAAAAGAATAATCAAACCCATAAGAGAAAAAAAAAGAAAAGAGAATATATATATATATAGTCAATAATATTTTAAAATTGGGTTGATCACTTAGTAACTTATATATTACTAGAAGCCCATTGATCAACCATATATATATCCACACACATAAAATGTAGAAAAGAATAAAGAGGAGGGTAAAATTAATCTGAATCCCTTTGACTCCGATATCTCATTTGTACCCTCAGGATTTTAATTAATAGAGATGACTGGTAAAGACATGGAAAGACCAAAACCATTGAAAACATCCACATATTACTTGAATTTTCCAGGACAAGGGGGAATGCCAGGCCAAGCAGACCCACAGAGGAAGCATCAGGTTTGATCAGCGGACAGCTACCAGGAGCCAGGGAAACACCTACGCCTAAGACTTTATTGGAATTTTCCCAGGAAAGGCAAAGCAGGGCAAAATAAGTGTCTAGGGTTGGTTAGTTTGAAAAAATCTGATGGATTTTGGGGCATAAGGGCTGTCTGGTACTTGGTCTTGGGGCAATGTAGGGCAGGGGAAAGATTGACTTACTTTGTGAGAGTTAGCTAAAGGGAGTAGTTGGCTTCTTAATGAAATGTGTGCTCCTAAATTTGTTTACTTTTTTTAGAAATCAGCCCAGGGAGGGACGGTCCCTTCCCTGGTCTATAAGGTCCCTCAAGATGTCAAGACATCATGAGACACAGAAAATTAAAAACATGACCAATATGCCTAAGGACTTTTGTTAACATATAATTTGATCTACACTTTCATATACATGAACACATACACATAAGTATGTGAGGATCTACACATGACAACAAGCACACAGATATAAAGGTGGTTGATTTTTTTATTTAATTTCTTATTTTTCAATTACAGTTGGCATACAATATTAAATCAGTTTCAGGTGTACAACCCAGTCATTATACAAGTATCTACTCTAATAAAAGAGAAACATGCAAGTTGGTGTCACTCTGCTACACCCACCAGCCAATCAGAGTGACTATGCAAATTAACCCAGCAAAGATGGTGGTTAATTTGCATATGCAGGCTTGGAGCGAAGACTGAAGGCTCTGGCCCAGAGTGAAGACTGAAGACTGAAGACTGAAGAGGCTTGGCTTCTCTGCTGCAGCAGCTGCGGGAAAAGCCAAGCCTCACTGCAGCCCCAGCAGAGAAGCCAAGCCTCACTGTAGACGAACCAAAGGCCTGGGTCCAGGTGCCGGAGGAAAACCAGTGCCAGCAGCCAGGGGAAGGAAGGCCTATTGCGTGAATCTTCCTGCAACGGGCTTCTAATAATATATAACTTACTAAGTGATCAACCTGATAAACCTAGTACTCATCTGACACCATAGTTTTTACAATATTATTGACTATATTTCCTATGTTACACTTTACATCTCTGTGACTATTCAGTAACTACTAATTTGTACTTCTTAATCTCTCTCCGTTTTCCACTCATCCCCACAACCATCTGACAACCATCAAAATGTTCTCTATGAATATATTTCTGTTCTGCTTGTTCGTTTATTTTGTTTTTTAGATTCCACATATAAATGAAATCATCTGGCATTTGTCTTCCTCTGACTCATTTAATTCAGCACAATACCTCTAGGTTCATCCATGCTGCTGCAGATAGCAAGATTTTATTCATTTTTATGGCTAAGTTATATTCCATTGTATAAATGCACCACTTCTTTATCCACTCATCTACTGATAGATACTTAGGTTGCTTCCATATCTTGGCTATTGTAAATAATGCTGCAGTAAACATATGGATGCATGTCTTTCTCATTTAGTATTTTGGGTTTCTTCAGATGTATACCCAGAAGTAGAACTGCTGGGTCCTTCTTTGTCTCTTGTTATATAACCTTAGTTGTTTTGTTTTGTTTTGTTTTAACCTTAGTTTTAAAGTCCATTTTATCTGGTATAAGTATTGCTACCCCCACTTTTGTTTGTTGTTTTTGTTTGTTTGTTTTCATTTCATGAAGTATCTTTTTCTATCCCTTTACTTTTATTCTGTGTTTGTCTTTCAGTCTGAAGTGAGTCTCTTATAGACAGCATATGTAAGAGTCTCATTTTGTTATCCATTCAGTCTCCATATGTCTTTTGATTGAAAAATTTAATGATTTGCATTTGAAGAAATTGTTGATAGATATGTATTTATTGCCATTTTATTATTTACATTTTTAACTTTTTTTCTTCTTCTTAAAGCAAACCCTTTAACATTTCTTGTAATATTGGTTTAGTGGTGATGGACTCCTCTAGCTTTTCCTTGTCTTGGAAGCTCTTTATTTGTCCTTTGATCCCAAATAAGTTTGCCGGGTAGAGAAATCTTGGGTGTAAGTCCTCCTTTTTCATAACTTTGAATATTGTCAATCCCTTCTGGACTGCAACGTTTCTATTGAGAAATCAACTGACACTCTTATGGAAGCTCCCTTGTGGGTAACTAATGGTTTTTCTCTTGCTGCTTTTAAGTTTCTCTCTTTGTCTTTAACCTTTGGCAATTTAATTAAATGGTATATTCTGTTTGATGCACTTTTTATTACTAACAAAATTTAAATGATTTAAATGTGTTTATTAATTATTTTTATGTTTCTTTTGTGAATTGTTTCTTCATGTTATTTTAGACAAGTGATTTACTCTCGTTGAGGTTCAACTTCCATAGTTACAAAATGTCAATAGATTGCACATCTCAAGGTTGAAGTATAGATCAAGTGGGCTAATGTCAATGGAAGCACTTTAATGACGAGATAACAAAATAATAAATATTTATTTATTTCACAAATATTTTTTTTCCAAAGCTAGCTTAATAATTTATTAAGTAATGATTGATTATTTAGTATGTGGTAGTTATAAATAACACATGGTGAAGGTACTTTTAGTTTACTGACTATTGTCCCTGTAATCTTTGAGTTTCATTAATGATTACTATGTCACCTGGGTAATATAGCAAATAATAAAAAAATTATATTTATTTCGCAAATATTTACTGAACATCTATTGTACTAAGCTGTGTGCAATATTTAGTGGAAGATACTAAAGAAATGTAGTCCATGGCCTGTCATGCAGGTACACTGGTGGGTCTGAAATGATTTTGGAAGCCTCAGTGGGTACCTAGATGTTGTCAAATGATGAAGGGATACCTAAAGACAAGAGCTACATTGACAAGTTCTCTGAATTGCTTCCCTGGCTGACCTAGTCAAGTACATATTGCCACAATGTCCAATGGCTCTGGACACTGAATTTGAAGGGAATAAAAAGCATCAGCAAAAACGCTGTATGTCTTCCCTTCATTTCAATTGTAAAAGGCTCTTAAAAAATAATTATATGTTTCAGAAACATTCTTCCTACTGCTGATCAGGCAGTAGGTAGCAGGTAGAACCTCTGTATCTTGGGAATTATTATGCTAAAACAACAACCACAAAAATACCTCTCTAGTCAGCAGGCACTGTACTCAAAAAAAGTCAAAAGACCACAGCAGTAGTTCAGTTCAATAAAGGAGATTCCAAACACATCAATAGGTGCCAGGGTAGACTTGGGGTTAGGTAAATTACCTCTCATAGTTTTTTAGTTACTGGCTTAGGTTTATTATGTACTTGTGATTGGACGGGTATTTCTCTCATGTGGCTGTGTATTATTCCATCTATTTGGAAAATGCAAATAGCCACTATTTTAATCTCTTAGTAAATGAACATTTTATCCCTCAATAGAAACAAGACTGGCATTTTCACAGCTTCAGATTGGATTAAATTTTCTAAATAAAAACCTTTCCTTAGTTCCTGTTCTTTTGTGCTTTCAATGATAAACTCGAAATCTGAAGTAATGGATCAGAGGGAGCAGTGACTAATGTAAATCAGTCTCCATTTGTTGGTTTATTCTTTCCTGCAGGTTTGAACACACCTTTGTAACCTCTGAGTAGCAATTTATGGCCATTTCCCTGCTACAATGGACCTTTAAAAAATCCATTTGCCTCCCCCCTCATTCCTAAAAGAGACCTACTTAGCTCTTATTCATCACCTGGGACAATCCATTAGAATATGCCCACCAGCAGGGCAGCTGTTATAGAAAGAGTTCAGTCCAGGGCTAAAGACTTGGGTTCAAGTCTCAGCTCTGCCACTTACTAGCTGTGTGGCCTCAGGAAACTCACTTTGAATTTCAGTTTGGGATTCAGTTTTTTGAGCCTTTAGGGTTTTTATCTGTGAAAGAGAATTTGGGAACTTAAAAGATTTCTAAATTCCCTTCAGTGTCTAAGAATGCTATATCCTCTGCACCATAAGACATATAGATATAGAACTACTAAAAGACTTGACCTTTTCTATCTCTGATGAAATATACAAGCATTCAATATATATTTCTAGAACTCCTCCTATGTGCCAAATATTCTGTTCTGTGCTGGAAAAACCTAGAGGAATAAAACAAAGTCACTGCTCTCAAATAAGTCATAGCCTAGACTGTGAGACAGGTCAAAAAGAAATTTTAACACAAAGAAATGATGGTTATGAGGAGATTCCTTTAAAGGCCCCTCTCATGTAGCAAAAATTTGAGAGTTGCAGAACTTATCACTTCCAAAAAAGAAAAGGTAGTTAGATTTTTGAAGTTCAGAGAAGATAGTGTTAAAGTTGAACTAAAAAGTATATATCCAAAGTATTATTGCACTTGAGATGATAAATAAAATAAAAAAAAATTAACTATCACTTACCAGCTTTACGAAGTCACACCTGTGAAATAATAGACATAGAGTTAGATTGGAAATTTAAAAATAAAAGAAAAAAAGGAAGGAAGGGTGGAAGGAAGAATGAAAACCGCTCAAATAAAGCATATCTGTTTATATTTTTAAATAGGATACATTGCTTAGGGCGGGTGTGGCAGTGATATGCGGAATGGCAAGCTTGGACTCTCCTCACAGGTTCTTGTCCTACGAAGTTTGAAGAACAAAATTCTCTGAGTAAAAGATTTTAAACAAAAATATGGAAGTTTATTGCAAATGTATATGAATTCCCCCTGAGGAGGGGTCCCCAAATTGGGAGAACCTCTCTATATATAAAATGGGAAAAATCTAGTTTCTGAATCTCTTTGTCTACAAGTTTATAAATACTGGAAGCTTCTTTGTTCCTGACACTATCTAATTGGACCATTCCTCATTTTATGTCCCCTGTGCTTTCCTAATTGGCTACTTTCCCTCTTTTCCCTGCGTGGTATCAGTTTCAACGTTTCAAAGCTCACCTGGTGCCCCCCTCTTCTTGTTCCCCTCATCTTGTAACATTCTTGTAAATGATCAGGCGGCTTGGAGCTATGCATTCCTCTCCCATGGACTTCCCTTTCCTAAAATGGCTTCTTTCCATCTCTAAAGTCCTTTCAGTAGGGGCGTGGAGGAGGGGGACATAGGGAAGGAATGGGAGATCTCTGTAATACTATCAACAATAAAATTATATACATATATATATTAAATAGGATAGGTTGCCTTCTTTTATGAGAGTCAATACTGTTCTTTGAATACATATTTACTAAACATGGGCCAGATGCTGGGAAGAAAACAAAGGCGAGCCTGACAGGGGGCACAGAATTGAACCAGGTAACTGCTTGGCCTCCTAGCCCTAAACACTGTGATACTCTCCAGAAAGTATTGAAATAATATACAAATGAGTGATCCTCTCCTCATATGTGAAAAGAAGGGAGAGACCCAAGCTGATCCTGGCACCAAATGCAAACATGGAAAATAATTACTGGCAGTTAAAATTAATCAATTCAGCCTGTCAAAAGATTTCAGTAGGTGAAAATGACATGAAAGCCATTATGGTGCTCTGTTCTCTATTGCACTGAGTATATCATCTTTCTCAGAAAATTATAAGCTCATTTTTTCTTTTTAAAAAAATATATTTTATTGATTTTTTTTTATATATAGAGAGAGAGGAAGGGAGAGGGATAGATAGTTAGAAACATTGATGAGAGAAAAACATTGATCAGCTGCCTCCTGAACGCTCCCTACTGGGGATCGAGCCCAAAACCAAGGTACATGCCCTGGGCCAGAATCAAACACAGGAACCTTCAGTCTGCATGTCGACACTCTATCCATGGAGCCAAACTGGTTAGGGCAAGCTCATTTTTTCTTAAGAAACTTCACCTTTATGTCACCCTGCGCTTCTCCGTGACACCCAGAAATTAAAAAACAAACAAACACATGTATCATTAATCTGTTCTAACTGTGTTGCCTCTACTCTTAGTTTTCTAATCAACTCATTCAAGAAACGCCCTCATTCTGTTGTTTAAGTCTTTGAGGACCAAGTAATTCTTCAATCTTCTATTATTCAGGGCCTTTGGGACATAAACTACTTTGCTCTATGTTCTCCACACTTTTTCCGTTTATATTCTTTCAATACTTTCAAACAGCTTCTAAAAATAAAGTTATTGAGTACTTGCTACATGTAAGATATTGTTCTGGGCTTTTCCTTCATAGAGCTTCCCCATAGAGCCAAGTGAAGGAACAAGTAGAAGCAGAAGCAGTCATGTTCAGGTTAAAAAAACAACATGGAGGTTCCTCAAAAAATGAAAAATAGAACTACCACATGACTCAGCTATTCCACTTCTGGGTATTTATCCAATGAAATTCAAAACACTAATTCGAAAAGAGATATCCACCACTATTTCATTGCAACATTATTTAAAATAGCCAACCTAAGTGACCGTCAATAGATGAACAAATGAAGAAGTGGTGCATATATACAATGGAATATTACTCAATCATTAAGAAGAATGAAATCTTGCCTTTTGTGAGGTTTGGATTTTTATTTTACAGCAGCCAGTAATACCTTGCCTATTGTAAAGAGTAAGCCAAACAAAGCAAGGCTGAATGAAGGGAGGAATAGTGTTCATGCAAAAAGGGCACAGTGACACAAAGGTTAGGGTGATGTTCAAGAAACTGAGAATCCAATGTATTTGGAACATAAAGTAGGAGGATCAGAGAAGTGAGGTATCCGGTTTGAAGTGTAAACAGAGCTACAACACTAAGCTATTAAAACCACATCGGGGACTTCATATTTCATTTGAAGAATATTAGAGAGACATTAAAAGGGTCCATGAAGTGGCATGCCAGAATCAAATGCATGCTTCAGGAAGCTCCCCTGGCTGTAATATGGAGGATAGATTCTGGAAGGTCAAGACTGTACCGAGGGAGGGAGGCATGGAAACTGTTGCAGGGGCATAGGGAGAGAATGATAATAGCCTGGCCTCAGGTGATAGCAATGGAGATGGAGAAGGGTCAACAGATGGGGGAGTTCAAGTTAAAGTCTCCAGGACTGAACAACACAGAATCTAGCCACTCTACAGAGACATAAGACACAGCAGGATTCTGTTCCTTCTACCACAGCGAACCACTTCCAGAGACAGAATCAACAACATGAACTAGCACTGGCTATAGTACAGGTTCTACATCCAGTAGGGTTTTCTTATTTGCAAATAACACAAGCTAACCCTAGCAAGTTTAAATAGAAAATAATTCATTAAAGAATACTAGGTCACTCACAGAATTTCCTGAAGAGCCAGAGAAGCATAATAAAGGTTTCTGAGCCAGGAATCATGGTGATATCATACCATATGCTGCTTTGATTGAAATTATCACTGCCTCCCTGGCTAGCCCGAGGCCTCACAGCTATCCTCCCCACATGGCCATGACCATCGGATATAGACTCTGTTGCTTCAGAAAATCAGATATAACTGCCACCATCCTTACCACAGTATGTTTTTCCCCAGGTATATTTTTATTTGTAGCACTAACTTCCAATTTGAAGTTCAGTGACAATACTTTCCCTGCCTGCAAGCACCAAATACGCATACCCAAACTCTGACTACAAGGAAAGGCAAAAAAGCATTTTTTTAAATTCTATACTGATAGGCGATGATTTATAAGGTAGTAAATTTCTCAAATACAGAAGAATGTTCAATGGTGGCCTAAAAGAATAACAGATGTTCACTTCGTGAGGTGCTCTTCTAGGAACAATGAGAGCTGAAGTCTTAATTAGTCTGCATAAAAGCAAGGAAATGATAGGGTCAGAAACCTATAATGGTCACAGGTAAGTGGCCTTACCTCAAAGCAACCAAGAAACTAAGAAGGGATAACCAATATCAAGACACAAATCCACTCACAATCTTCAAAATACAGGGTATGCCTTTATTTTATAAGTGCATTCTTCAGACTATTTTAAGAATAAAATATTAAAGAACATAACAGGAACTGATTCTCAAAAGCAATCCTGTGGTGAATCCTTATATAAAGCATTATTCCTTAATGTGTTTCATAAACCCTGGTTGATGTTATTAGTTTACTCGAAGTAGGGCACAAGTACTAAACAGAAAGAGATACTGGTTATTAATGATGCAAGGAATATCTGGTGAAGGATAATGTGTCTGTGGTTGAAACCTATGACCTGGTTATATAAGAAGTCATATGAGGCCCCTTTGGCAAAGTGCTGAGGGTTAGAGAGGGCCTAGGAAATCTAATTGTTGAAAAAGAGAACAATGTTATGGAAACTGAGAAGCCACAAACTAACTCCTAATTTACTGAACTATTCAACAATGAGGTCATGTAAACATTCCTGAACCCTTCTCAGGAAAACAATACTACGATAGGAAGCCAATAATGGGTAGACAATTAACACAGTCCTTACCCTTAAGAAACACACAGTTTAGTGAGGGAGTCTGATCTGTAGACAACAATTATAATAAATAGCAGAGAGACCCAAAAGCTATGAATAGAGATCAAAGAGGTATTCTGGGTTCAGAAGGAGAAAGCAATTAATTCTAGAGTGAATTGAGTTAACTAGGAAAAGAAGGTGGCATCTAAGCTGGGTTATAAATATTGATACGATCTGAATATTTGTGTCCTCTGAAAATTCATAAGTTGAATTTTTACTTTTCAAGGTGATGGTATTAGGGAGTGGGGTCTTGGGGAGGTGATTAGGTCATAAGGTGGAGCCCATACAAATCAGATTAGTGCTTTTGTAAGAGGCAGAAGAAAGCTGCCTCACCTCCCTCTGGCATGGGAGGACACAGTTCCAAGGCACATTTAGGAACAACAAAGCAAGCCCCCATCCCAAAAGGAATCTGCCAGTGCCTTGATCTTGAACTTCCAATCCTCCAGAGCTGTGAGAAACAAATTTGTTGTTTATAAGCCACCCAGTGTATGATTCCCTCCCTTCACCCAACAGCTTCAAAGACTAATACAAATATAAATTCCAAGGACAGATGGCTAATGGCTGAGGGGAGTAAGGGATAGGCTTAACACCCTTTGAAGACAGAGAGTAATTCAGGTCGCAGGAGCTCAGATGCTCTCTTTGAGTTATTCTTTGCCAATGATGGGCAACTTTCTTCTACAGAAAACCTTTTTATGTTTCTTGGGTTTAAACAAGATCATCCATTTCCCACCAGGTCTTGCATAAATGAATAAATAGAAGCCCGTGTGCGCTGCGCCTGGAAGCATGGATGTGAGCGAACTTCTCAGCTGCCAGCCCAACAGGGGCACAAAACGTCCTGGGGATGATGGAGAGGAAGAGCTGAGAAGGCCCAGGGAACAAGCTGGTCCTCGAGAACCTGGCCGCTTTCGGGAAGAGGACATGGCGGTGGCAAAAGAAGCAGATGATCACCAGAAAAGGCTGCTTCAGATTATGGACAGACAGGGTGAGGAGAACGGGGAAGAGGAGGGTTCTCTTGAGCGGCCTCCGTGGCCCGAGAGTAGCATGGCAGCTGCCTCCATGGGCAAAAAGGAGAAGGAGCGGCTGGGCGGCGGGTCGGGGGCGGCCTGTGGCCACAGCACGCGAGAGCGGCTGCTGTCTGCGCTGGAGGACCTGGAGGTCCTGTCCAGAGAGCTCATAGAAATGCTGGCAATTTCAAGAAACCAAACGTTGTTACAGGCTGGCGAGGAAAACCAGGTGCTGGAGTTATTAATTCACAGAGATGAGGAGTTTCAGGGACTAATAAAATCGGCACTTAATCAGGGAAAAATTCACCATGAAATGCAAGTTTTAGAAAAAGAAGTTGAGAAGAGAGACAGTGATATTGAGCGGTTACAAAAACAGCTAAAGGAAGCTGAGCAAATACTGGCAACAGCTGTTTCCCAAGCAAAAGAAAAACTGAAAGCAATAGATAAGGCAAGGAAAGGTGCTATCTCCTCCGAAGAAATAATTCAGTATGCACATAGGATTAGTGCAAGTAATGCTGTGTGTGCCCCACTGACCTGGGTTCCAGGGGACCCACGGAAACCATACCCAACGGATTTAGAGATGAGAAGTGGATTATTGGGTCAAATGAACAATCCTTCCACTAGTGGTGTGAATGGTCATTTACCTGGAGATGCACTGGCAGTAGGCAGATTGCCAGATGTCCTTGCTCCACAGTATCCCTCTCAATCAAATGATATGGCAATGAAGATGTTACCACCAAATCACAGTAATGACTTTTTGTTGGAACCTGCAGGGCATAATAAAGAAAATGAAGATTATGTAGAGGTTATGTCAACAGACTCCTCTAGCAGTAGTAGTGACTCTGATGAAAAAAGCATACAGAATTGAATACTGTAGCATTCTGTTTCTTAAACAATAGCAAACCTGTAAAAAAAAAAAAAAAAAGGTAATATTGGCCATAGTGGAATTGTGCAGAACATTAAAAATTACAGCAGATTTACTTTTTACAGCCAAAAATCATGACTTTAGTTCTTAACCCTTTGTTGAATATTTAGAGAATTATCAAAATTTACTGTTGGGCCCTAGCTGGTTGATCAGTGGTTAGAGCAGGGGTGGGCAAACTTTTTGACTCGAGGGCCACAATGGGTTCTTAAACTGGACCGGAGGGCCGGAACAAAAGCATGGATGGAGTGTTTGTGTGAACTAATATAAATTCAAAGTAAACATCATTACATAAAAGGGTACGGTCTTTTTTTTTTTTTTAGTTTTATTCATTTCAAACAGGCCGGATCCGGCCCGCGGGCCGTAGTTTGCCCACGGCTGGGTAGAGCATTGGTCCATGGACTGAAGGGTCCCAGGCTCAATCCTGGTCAAGGGCACGTACCTTGGTTGCAGGCTCGATCCCCAGTGAGGGAGGCAACCAATCAATGTGTCTCTCTCACATAGATATCTCTGTCTCTTCTCCCTTTCACTCTCTCTAAAAATCAATGGAAAGTAGCCTGGAGTGAGGATTTAGAAAAGAAAAATTACTGTTGGGAAAAAAGATTATTCGATTCAGTGCCTTCTTACCCTGTTCTAGTTTAGTTGTGTCGGACTTGCCATAGTAGTTCCGGAAATAATATTTCAGGTAAATGTCCCATGTATATATATCACTAATAGGCTTCCTGGAATTATTTAGAAAATATTTTTTTAAAAGGCAGTATATCACTGTATATGCATCATATCAAAATATCAAAAACCCTACTGAAAGCGAAGGTTGTCAGCTTCTGTCACAGGAACAGGAAAAATGTCTTCAATCTGTACTATTTGTAATTATTGTAATTTTTGAAAATAAACAAACTTGTTTATACTGTTAAAAAAAAAACCTACAAAAAACAAATGCAGTTCTCTTGGTGGCAGCACAGCCTTTAACCTCAGTGTAGCTGGCTCCTGCATCTGGCACCCTTTACCTCATTGGCCCTGCATCCCCCTCAAGGCTTGGGCAGTGTGGCTGCAGCGCTGCTGAGGGGGTCCATAGCTTGGTTGTGAGTGGATGCAAGGAACCAGAGCTGCCCCTGTGAGCTGCGCCTGGAAGCATGGATGTGAGCGAACTTCTCATCTACCAGCCCAACATGGGCACAAAACTTCCCCGGGATGATGGAGACGAAGAGCTGAGAAGGCCCAGGGAACAAGCTGGTCCTCCAGAACCTGGCCGCTTTTGAGAAGAGGAACCAGCGGTGGCAAAAGGAGCAGATAATCACCAAAAAAGGCTGCTTCAGATGATGGACTGACAGGGTGAGGACAACAGGCAAGAGGAGGCCCCACTGGATGGAAGCTCAGTGAAGAAAATGATCCTCACACTTGAAAAAAGGTCCTACAAAAACCAGGAGTTGCGGATCAAGTTTCCAAACAACCCAGAGAAGTTTATGGAATCCGAGCTGGACCTAAATGACATCATTCAGGAGATGCACGTGGTGGCCCCCAAGCCGGACCTGTACCACCTCCTCGTGGAGCTGAATGCTGTCCAGTCTCTCCTCGGGCTGCTGGGACACGATAATACAGATGTGTCCATAGCTGTGGTGGCTCTGCTGCAGGAATTAACAGATGTGGACACCCTCCATGAGAGTGAAGAGGGAGCAGAAGTGCTCACCGGTGCTCTGGTGGCCGGACAAGTGGTGGCACTGCTGGTGCAGAACCTGGAGCGCCTGGATGAGTCTGGGAGAGAGGAGGCGCAGGGCGTGCCCAACACTCTGGCTATTGTGGAAAACATGGCTGAGTTCCGGCCGCGGATGTGCGCGGAGGCCGCCCGGCAGGGTCTTCCGCAGAGGCTGTTGAAGAGGCTGAAGGCCAAGATGACTTTGGATGCCAACAAGCTGTACTGTAGTGAAGCGCTGGCCATATTGTTGCAGGGCAGCGATGCCAACAGGGCATTGCTTGGGGAGCTGGATGGAATCGATGTGCTTCTGCAGCAGTTATCCGTGATCTAAAGATATGATCCTCGCACTGCAGAGGAGCAGGAGATGATGGAGGATGTGTTTGACGCACTCTGTTCCTGCCTGATGCTCAGTTCCCATCGTGAGCGCTTCCTCAAGGGCGAGGGTCTTCAGCTGATGAATCTCATGTTCAGAGCAAAGAAGACTTCGAGGAGCAGCGGCCTGAGGGTGCTGGACCACGCCATGATTGGGCCCGAGGGCACACACAGTTGCCCTAAGTTTGTTGACATTCTTGGCTTGTGAACCATCTTTCCTCTATTTATGAAATCTCCCAAGAAGATCAAGAAAGTGGGAACCACCGAGAAGGAACATGAAGAGCATGTGTGTGCCATCCTGGCTTCCCTCCTGTGGAACCTGAGAGGGCAAAGGCGAACCCGGCTGCTGAATAAATTCACTGAAAATGACCTGGAGACGGTGGACAGGCTGATGGAGCTGCATTTGAAATCTCTGGATGCCATGCAGGTGGCCGACAGGAAGACTGAAGGGGAAAGCATGACAGGGTCCTGCGAGGGGAAATCCTAGACCAGGGCTCTGAAGATGAGTTCTACCTGCGGCGCTTGGACGCAGGGCTCTTTGTCCTCCAGCACATCTGCTGCATCATGGCCGAGGTCTGCAATGCCTGTGTCCCCCAGATCCGGCAGAGGGTTCAGCAGATCTTAAGCGTGAGAGGACGCTCCATCCAACTGGTCAGGCACGTCCTCAAGGAATACGCGGAGAACATCGGGGAGGGCCGGGCCCGGACTTCCGGGAGAGCGAGCAGAAGTGCATCCTGAGCCTGCTGGACAACTTCGAGGGCCCGCCCTGGGCGGTACCGACACGCTCTGGGCCGTCCTCCCAGTTTTCACTTGGCTTAATGTAACTTTCCGACAAATTAAACTATTGTTTAAAAAATAAATAAAAAACACTTTCTCAGTAGGAATCTTCTAAGGTTGGTGGTTTAATCCACTTACTGAGCAATCTATTATTCGTCACTTGCTTCTAAAACAGCAGTGGCCAACCGGACCCCCTGAACCACCAGTGATCCACGGACCACCGGTTGTCAACCACTGCTCCAAAAGTTTCCTTAAGCCAGCAGTTGCCAAACTTTCAGACCTCTGGTTGGCTACTGCTACTCTAAAACATAGGCCAACTGGTTAGATTTAACAACAGAAAATTCTACGTCAGTGATGGCAAACCTTTTGAACTTGGCATGTCAGCATTTTGAAAAACCCTAACTTAACTCTGGTGCCGTGTTACATATAGAAATTTTTTGATATTTGCAACCATAGTAAAACAAAGACTTATATTTTTGATATTTATTTTATATATTTAAATGCCATTTAACAAAGAAAAATCATCCAAAAAAATGAGTTCATATGTCACTTCTGACATGGGTGTCATAGGTTTGCCATCACTGCTCTACATTATAGGGGAGTAACTCATACAAGTTAGAAGTTAGCCAGTAGGATTTCTCCCCTGCAAAGTATCTTTTCCCAGCTGCCAGTCACCTCTACCTGAAGTGCCCACATTCTGTAATGCATTTCTTTGGATCTTAGCATCTTCTTTCGGCTTCAACCATTCCCAGCTATAATTCCCATGCCTTTGGAAGGAAAGATTCCTTAAAATCTTATCATCCCCACTCAATTATACTTCTCTTATCAGTACCTCTCTTATTGTACTTAGTTTCTTCCTTGCACTATCCATACTGAAGTCTTTGTTCTTTGCCCTCCCTTCCTTGTTTCTAATCTTCTCAAGAACAGAGATCACATCTTATTTATCTTTGGGGTCTTGGCAACTAATACTGTGCCTGGTATAATGCAAAACAGGTATTCAATGCCAGATTTTCCACTCAAAAGCTGTGAAATTTTGTCAAAGTCATTTAGCCTCATGAGTTTCCTTGTCTAACCTATCCGTGAAATAAAAACATACTAACCTACTTCCCAAGTTGTTAGAATACTTGCATGGCAACATACCTAGTAACCTATAAATCACTATCTTATATAATAAAAGCATAATATGCAAATCGACCGAATGGCGGAATGACTGGTAGAACAACTGGTGGAACAGCTGGTCGCTATAATGTACACTGACCACCAGGGGGCAGATGCTCAATGCAGGAGCTATCCCCAGCCCTCAGGCCCCCG
Source organism: Myotis daubentonii (assembly GCF_963259705.1). Taxonomy (NCBI): domain Eukaryota; kingdom Metazoa; phylum Chordata; class Mammalia; order Chiroptera; family Vespertilionidae; genus Myotis; species Myotis daubentonii. Next base: position 15,342,890 of record NC_081848.1, on the reverse strand, counting down.
GCCAGCCAAGGCAGGTGCCAGCAGGGGCCCCCTGATTGCCCCACCAGTTTCCCTACAGATCGGCCCTGATTGCTGGCCAGGCTTAGGGATCCTACCTGTGCATGAATTTCATGCACCAGGCCTCTAGACAAAAATAAATCAATATTTACATGAAACTAGTGTAGCTCCTGGTCATTAAGTGTGTGCTGATTAAATGAGGAACAAGGGTACAACTGTTCCATAAACAAGCCATGGGAGAAAGGCCTGAAGTTCAGCCAGGGCCAGAGAAGAGTGCGAGCTACACTGAGAATAAAGATGTTGGCACCACCGTGTTTATTAAAATACTAGAGGCCCGGTGCACAAAAATTTGTGCACTCAGTGGGGGGTCCCTCAGCCCAGCCTGCACCCATTTGCAGTCCAGGACCCCTTGGCGGATGTCCACTGTTGACTTAGGCCCACTCCCTGGGGGATCAGGCCTAAGCTTGCAGTTAGACATCCTTCTGGCAGCCAGGGAGCCCTTGGGGGATGTGAGACTAAAGGCTTAGGGCCCCAAGGGAGCTGTGATGAGGAAGCTGGGGTGATAGAGGAGCTACGCTGTCCCGCCCTGCCGCCCTGGGTCGGGTCGCACACGGGACGCCCGCTGCCCCAGGTCACAGACAGCAGGCCCAGATGGCAGCAAGGCAGGGGGGATGGTGCTGTCCCTCCCCACCACCCCAGGTGGCAAATAGCAGGCCTGGATGGTGGCAAGGCAGGTGAGATGGTGCTGACCCGCCCAGCCTGCAGTATGCAAATTAGCCGCCATCTTTGTTGGTGGTTAATTTGCATATCATGCTGATTAGCCCATGGGAGGTGTAGGGAAGGTACAGTCAATTACCATGTTTATCTATTATTAGATAGGATATTTCATTTTCAAAATTGAGCTATCAGCTGTTAAAGTATATATACATACTTTGGGGGAGATATATATATATATATACATTTATTTGATGCTGGGGCAAAGAGGAAATTTCATGTTGCCCTGGCCCCAGAGCCTCTCAACCAGGGACATTGGGACTTTGGGGCTGTTAGGCCCAGCTTCCCAGATAGTCTCTGCTTCCTGGGCTGTCTCATCTTCAACTTCTCCCTGTCAGGATTCCTATTCATGTATCAGCTGTGTGGCCCAATTGCGATCTCTTCTTTTCATTCGCTGGTTTTTAGTTGTTTATCCAGGTTTATTCATCTGCTTCTCTTTGAATTTGTTATCTAAATATATATGTGCTGAGCATGAATTATTTTTACTTCTTTTCCTTCTAGTTCCCTGGCCAATTTTGAAAGCTGCCTCTCTAAACAGTCAATTTATAAGTGGGTGATTCGGAACATCTTTAAGCAAAGCTCAATCTCATTATTTTTATAAACCCCCTCCTTCCTTTCCGCTCTCCTCCCCAAGAAACACCAACTCCATAAAAATCATGTGCTGTGTGAGGGACGTGGAGACATAATGAAGCAAATCCTGGGAAATGTGGTTGGTAGAACTATCCCTGGGAGCAGATGGCAGTTCTGAAGCAAAGGATGCTGGCACCAAGGATGTCTCTTGAGACAGGCAGTGATGTGACAGCAGCACCCTTGGGAGGGACATTTAAAGTTTGGGGACAATGAGGCCATGGGGACCACATGTAGTAGCACAGCTGCTTTGGTCACACACCATTTACACTGGGTGCTCTGAGAGGACAGATAGCCCTGCCTCTCAGGGCAGCACCATCTCTCAGGGTATCTATAAACTTAGAGTAGGCTGCAGAGGTGGCCTCGTCCTAGCTTAAGTTAGCTCTCAGCCCATCTGTTACCATTTATCTGGGTCAGTGATACTTAAGAATTTAACAAGTTAGAAGAAAAATAGTCTAGCTTGATTTGGGTTGCTTTTTCTTTTTCCTATTAGAGAATCATCTGTAACCCACCTACATTACATGTGTCCACTCCTAGATAAGGGTCTCTGGTGATCTATTCAAGTTTAAGAATTCACGTTCTTGTGGATATAAAATAGTTGTTTTAAAAATATTTAGGTTTTAAAAACATAATTGTTCATAAATCAAAAAAACTTCTACAGTTGTTATTGCACTGGGGAAACTAGACTACAGTGAGATAGAATATTTTCCAGAGGAAAACATTTGGATCTAAAATAAGGAACCAGGAAGAACAAACCAGTGAAGGGAAGAGGCATATCTCTCAGAAAGAGCCACCCACATTGTGAGCAATGAGCAGGCCTTGGCTGTGGGTCTACGGCTGATAACTAGCAATTCATGCATGTCTGTATGAGAGCACAGCGTTCTCCCTACAACCGTGAGGTTAACCAGCCTCTTTGCTTGATTCTGAGTTGGAAGGAGGCTTGTTGAACTGGATGTAAAACTGCCCAAACTATGCACATGTATTAACTAACAAGAAAAAAATTACTCCCCAAAAGTAAAGAAGCAGAATTTAAAATTCTGGCTTTGTTTTTTGTTTATTTGTTTGTTTGGTTTTTAATAATAGTGGAAAGAGAGGGGAGAAGGGGAGAGAATAGTGGAGGAAGAAAAAGAGGGAGAAACAGCTCTGGCATTACATCCCAGATCTGTGATCGAGGATGTTAGGAAAGTTCCTAACCTTCCCTGAATCCCAGTTTCTTCATCTTTAAGGAAAGTAAAATAAGACCTATGCTGCAAAACATTAGGAGGATCAAGTGTGAGATGATATTTGTAAAACATCTGGCACTTGGAATAAGGGCAATGGGGGGATAATGATGATCATGATGACTAATGACAGCAACATCGTTGGAAGGAAAACGGGAAAGAGAGAAGGTGAAGGAGGAAAGGGGAGGAAAATAAAACAACCAAATCTAACTCTTTAGAAAGAGGGGGAGTAACATTCTCTATAAAAGTAAGTCAAAGTCATCGACAGAGAAAGGGCAACATAGAAAGACAGGTAGGTGCCTTTTTAATTCAATTTTCTTCCAGATAACAGAAAAAGATTTCAAATGCCCAAACAAGATTGAAAGATACTGCTTCTAGCTCTTGATAATTCCACAAAATGTAGAATTGTTCACTTTTTAATAGGAAGTTTGTTCTATTTTATGGATTATCAAAAGCCCTGGGTTCAATTCAATTTCGAAAACACTTAATGAGGTCACACTAAGTCTCAGTTCTTGTACTAAGTGCTAGGCATCCAAAAATAAATAAATGGGGAAAAGGAGTTTGTGACTTGGACAGGAAAAAACAAATTGATAGACCACGGAAGAGAATGCCAAGTGGTGATACCACAAAATCACTACCAGAAAGCACAGTTGGAGCACAGTACTGAACTGTTTGGTGGATATGGGACTCTTCACTGAAAAAGTAACATTTGCATTGGGCCTGGAATATTTATTGACTAGTAGTGGGAAAAACAGACAATAGAGGGAAACCCACCAGCCAGAGGGAACAGAATGACCAAGACCACCAAGTGGGTGTTGATCCGATCTGTATTTTAGGGAGATAAACCTGGAGCTGATGTAGAGAATGAACTGAGTTGGGTTTCTAGAAGGAAGCAAACCAGTTAATAACACCTGCAATATTTCAGGTGAGAGACAAAGAGGCCAAACTAAGTCAGAGTTAGGAGATGCTGGCTAAATCCAAACAAAAAATGATTTTTAAAAAAGTATCATATCACCCAAAGAATGGCATGGTTCTCCAAATTATTGGCTTGTGTGGTCATCAAATCCATGAGCTAAATAAACTGGGCACAAAGCTTGCTTTTATAATTTTCTCCATCTCTTTATCTGTGTTAGGGGTTCCCCATCTGACGCCCCATTATAGGCACCAGTGTCCATGTGCTGTCTTTTGAGTGCTTAGAACCTGCATTCCCAGGAAACACCCAGGCTTCAGACTTCCCTATTTTCTAATTCTTAAACAATTCTTGAAAAACTGAAGCAACTTGTCTACCTCATATTCTATATTCTTATTCTTTTATAAAAAATTAGAGGCCCAATGCACAAAATTCGTACAAGAACTTTGGCTCCGCCCCTCCCCCCCACCACAGCCGTGGTGGAGTGAGGGGGGTGGGGGGAAGGGCTCTGCTACCTTTGCTGCGACCCCGCCAGCCTCCGCAGCTAAGGGCATCTGTCTGCTGTCTCTGCCTCAGTCCCCACCCGCTGAGGCTTTGTCTGGAAGGAAGGACCTAAGGAAGGACGACTAGTCTAATTAGCATATTATGCTTTTATTATTATAAATTGGCTGTTTCCAGTATTTCACACTAAAATGTTTATGATCATTTGGGGTATATTAGCAGTTACCTCCTAGAAACATAACACATCGGCCCAAAAGGATGACTCCAATAGTGGGAATTTCTAACATGTTGGTATGTCAGAGTCAGGGCCAGGGAAGAGGAGATGGATAATTTGAAGCAGAGAGCCACACCAGCACCCATCAGATAATCACATTTCCCAGTATTTTCCTGAGTCACAGCTGTGTGTGAGCAGCTGCTGTAGGAAAAAGAAAATCCATCATTGATTCTAAACACAAGAAAAGGAATAAAGGGGTAAAGATTTTTTTTTTTTGGTCTGTTTAAATGTATGTTCACAAGTCCCATATGGAGAAGGGAAGGTTGGGTGTGCTTGACGTGCTGCGTGATTTGCAAATGTGTCTCATTTTCCCTGCTAGGACGAGGAAGGTGTTACTACAGCCTGCCTAGTTTGGGGTGGGGTACTTGGTGAAACCATGATGGCAAATGTAGTGATCACAAGGAGTCTGCCAGTCTGAGTGAAGACTCACTGTGATGCTGAAGTTAAGCTGCAAAGTGGAATGGCTGAACCGAGACCCTCAGTCAAAGCTCATGTCTCCACTTGTCATTTGTCCCATAGAAACGAGTTCCTACAACATGCAAGACAACAAGAGGCACCAAATCTCATAATCCCTAGTTCTCTCCCTAGGAAAATTTAAAACTTACTGAAGAGCTCAGGAAATGCAGGAATAAAATAAAAATTAACAAACGTAGGCATTTTGGTGTAGTGGAAAGAGCACTAGAGCAGAAATCAAGAAACCTTGATTCAAATCATGAGTTTGATATTTACTTGTTGTGTATCCTCTTAGACAACTCACTAAGTCTACTTTCTCAGCTGTTATAAACTTTGTTAAGAATGGAAAATAGATTTAAAGTTGGGTGCCAACCAACCAATAGCTACTTCCTAGAGCAATTTGATGTTATGGATTCTAAAATACACCTGGACTCAGTAGGAAAAGTGTCATTTTTGATTAGCAATTACAATGACTACCATTAATTTGAAAGGGGAGAATGTTGCCCTGGCCAGTGTTTCTCAGTGGTTTGAGCATCAGCTCATTCACCAAAGGATCACAGGTTTGATTCCCAGTCAAGGGCACGTATCTAGGTCAGGGTGAGTGCAGAGCCAACCAATAAATAAGTCCCTCTCACATCAATATTTCTCTCTCTTTCTCTCTCTCTCTTTTCTCTTCCCCCCGCCACTCTCTCTAAAAATTAATGGAAAAACTCCATGAACCACAGGAGGTTGTTGTCGTGGGGTGAGTCTTACACAGGAAAGAGTTTGATAGTATAGAACCAACTGCCTGAAAACACTTATGGAAATTTTGAAGATCTTCCAATTTGAGAGAACATCATATATTTTATTTTATTATCCATTTCCTTCTATTTTCTTCATAGTCGTAAAAGTAAAGAGACCAGATTTCATAGGGTTAGAAACCACCTGTGGAGAGGAAAGTCAAGCAGAACAGCCCACAGAAATCAGTGAACATAAGGAATGAGTTGCTAGGGAGGTGACTGCGACAGAGCACATAACCAGTGTGGTTGACAACACCTACAGACTGCTATTTCTAGAGATGCAGGGATGGCGGAAAGTGGTAAGAGGAACAGGAAGCCAAGTGTGGGATGAACCAAAAACACTCAGGAGGGCCTTTCCTGTTTCTGAAATTCCTTCAGAGACTCTCAACATTGGATTTACCTCTTTTTACAACGGTTGCTTCTCAGTATCTACACTAGTTTTCATGAACAGTTTCCAAATGCAAATATCTCTGTGTTGTCCCTCAGAATGGCCCGTTTGGGAGAAGAGTTTGGGACAGGTGCCTTCATATTCACCTTCTTAGCAGCACTGAGAACTGTGTATCCAAAGCTAAAGCCACAGAGAGCTCTGAGAGGATAAGAAATATGTATCTATTGGGGGGGAAGATCGGGGAGGCAGGGCGGTGCCTGGCTTGCCTGAGGAACAGTGCCTTTGTAGAAATAATTAAAGGAAATCATTTCTCCAAGAAATAAAACCCTGTGCAAGAGCACATGGCTTATGGGCAGAGCAGAAACTGAGTTTCAGCCCCTGTTCCCCTTGGCAGTCTGTCACGCTTATGTGAGGCACAGCCTGAACAATCACATAGGATTGCTGTTCACATGGTGGCTATGCAGCGTTTCTCCCGCTCCTCCCATGCACTTCCCATGGTGGGTCCTTTGAAAACAATGGTCTTCCTCTTCTTCTACTGCAGGGGTCCTGACTCACAAGAGTGTCAGCTGGAAACTGCAAAGCTGTAACCAACCAATAGCATGGGCTGAACTAAAACATACCATTTCTTTCAGCTCCAGCCTTGCTGCTGAGTGAACTGAATTTGGGCCAACTATTTCACCTCGAGGGATTTTGTAGATTGCAGCAGTGGCCGTAATTCTTCTCAGTGCCTTCCATCTATCCATGAAATCTATATTTCCACCTCTGAAATATGAGGCAGCCATATGACTTGTTTTGGTCAATGGAATGCGTTGGAAGCAATGTGATGCCAGTGCTGAATCTGGGCGCAGTAGGCCCTTCACACTTTTACTCAATCTCTTAAAACACTGCATAGCCACCCTGCGAACAATCTCTGGTTAGCCTTCTGGGAGATAAGAGACCATGTGCAGTAGACGTGAGCTACCTCACCTGAGGCCCTCCTAAACCAGCCAGTCCCCAGCTGACCTAGCAGCTCACCAGAGATCCACAGGTGATCCCAGCTCAGTCTAACAGAAATAAAAATCTGAGGACAGCCTAGTTTGCCAACCAGCAGAATCTTGAGCTAAATAAATGATTGCAGTTTTATGCAACTAAGTTTTTTTTTAATTAATTTTTTTTATTGCTTAAAGTATTACAAAGGGTATTACATATGTGTCCTTTTTTTCCCCCCACCCTTGACAGTCCCCTGGTCTCCCCTACCCCCCGCAACTAAGTTTTAATTGATTTCTTACATGGTAGTATAAAATTGATGCAAGGGGCCATTGCTTCACTTGAAATTTGAGGATTAATCCCTATGTTTCATTCTAGTTAGAAAAGTCTAAGACAACAATAAGTTGTCCAACCCAGTCACCACAATGCTATCTTCTTTTTCTTTATTGGAACTTCCAGAAAGGAGGGAAACAAGATTGGCAGTAGCCGCCTTCCAGGTTCCTCTCAAGAACTTCTTTCTCCATATCTTAACTGTCCAATAAAAAAATAAGCCTGGAGTTAGGTAAAGAGAGACTTTCTTTTTTTAAAAAAATATTTTTTATTGATTTTTTTACAGAGAGGAAGGGAGAGAGATAGAGAGTTAGAAACATCGATGAGAGAGAAACATCAATCAGCTGCCTCCTGCACATCTCCTACTGGGGATGTGCCCGCAACCAAGGTACATGCCCTTGCCCGGAATCGAACCTGGGACCCTTCAGTCCCCAGGCTGACGCTCTATCCACTGAGCCAAACTGGTTTCGGCAAGAGAGACTTTCTTTGAAAGAATTATTGCAAGAGGGGAGGAGAGGACTATTGCAATTTGAAGACTATTGCATTAGAAAGAATGCTCTGACCATGAGATCTGTGTCTCAAAAGTGAAGCAGAAAAAGGCTTTTCTTTTATTTATAAGGACGAATGAGTAAGGCTAGAAGAAACGAATGTGGGTAAGTGGATGAAGGGATGGAGTGATGGGACAGTTGACCAGGGAATGTTTTCCCTGTGGTCAGTTAATGCTCAGGACATTCAAGAAGGGCTTTTATGCTAGTTCAGGCTGATTGGGGGGTGTCAAAGTTCAAAGGCCTGCAGAAAAGAGAGAAGTCTAACTAATGTTTGGTCAAGTCAAGGTAGCAGGTATTTTGTCCAGGTTGACCAGTGGGTACAAAGAGCTCTGCGTATCACTTATGAGATGAAGAATGGGAATTTGTTGTGTGTATGTCTGACTGTGTCATAGATAAACAAAAGGAACATCCATGAGTCTTACCTAAGTTATGTGAGTAAGAGAAATTCTTTGCAAAAAAAAAAAAAAAATTCCCTATGTCCAAAAGGATGGGGGGCTGGAAGGGGTGGGAAAGATCTCTTAACCATCACTGCTTTCTAGGAGCACAGAGCTCAAGTAAAGTTCAACACTGTCATATTTGTCTTACCCAGGCCTGTTCATTCAGCCTATTCCTTCACCTGTTGACAAACTTGAGAAAATGAGAATTTCTCCCTCAAAAGTTTGGAGGCTCTTTTCCTCAATTACTCATATCAGTAACTGATCACCCTTTGGTACTTCCTCCTTTGTTAATTATCCCTTCTGTAAATCGTCTGTATATATAAAACCCCAATATTCAAAAAGACCGAATGGCAGAACAACCGAACAATTGAACAACTAAACAACTGAATAACGGGTCCGGTTGCATGACATGCACTGACCACCAGGAGCGCATGCTGAACATGGTGGGTGTTGGCCAGAGTGTGATGGTGGAGCAGGTGAGCAGGGGCCCTAGACCAAGGTGGCACACCAGTTGCTGTCATCGGGGTGAGCCTCTGATGGTTACTGAAAATTCTTTGCTCTCATGTGCTCACACCTGCTGCCAGTGCTGGCCCTGCTCGCACCCACTGCTGGCACCAGAGATGCTGCTCACACCTGCTGCTGGTGCCCAGCATCGGCCTTGATCACTCAGCGCTGTCAGCAGGTGCAAGTGGCGGCTGCTGGCCCCGATCACCCCTGAGGGCTTCTCCACCTCCCCCTGCTCCTCAGGGGCGAAGGGGGCAGCAGCCACCGCTCACACCCGCTGATGGCACTGGCCCCAATCGCTCCATGCCATCAGCGGGTGCAAGTGGGACTGATGCAGTCAGTGTGTGGGAGCGGCAGCAGCGAGGGGAGCAGAGCTGCTGGCAGACAGGGCAGGGAGGGGACTGGGGCCATGGTGGGAGGGGCCTATTGGGGGCATGGAGGATGGGTTGAGACCCACCCCTGTGCCCATGGCAGCCTCGCAGCCCACAGTTCCTTTCAAGGTACACAAATTCGTGCACTGGGCCCCTAGTTGGGTTATATAAATCCCTAGACATTAAACATATATTTAAGCCCTGTGGAGGTGGAGGTAGAGCTAGAAATAGGTATGCAAGACATACCACAGAAGCCTAACCAACGTTCAGGACAATCCCCTGTAACGCTCTCTGGTTCACCAGCACTTTATTTTGAGTTCCTCAATGCTAGCTTCCTAATTTTCCATGGGTAAATGGAAACTTTGAACACAGTTTTTTTTTGTTTTGTTTCAGTTTTCAGGCAACTAGTTAATATTTCTCAGTCCTAGAATAATAATAAGTACCCTTAGCTGGAGAGGCCTGCAACAATATTACTGCCAGTCATGTTTGCTCAGCTCAGCAACTCAGAACCCTGTCAAAAGCAGTAAGACCACACAACCTCTCACCTCCACACTCAGCCCTTCTCCAGTCCAGCCTCCACTTGGATGCATGATTGACCTTCCCAATGCATGAATCCAGTTATGTCCAGCCTCTCTTCAAAGACCTTGAACGTTTTCCCTCCACCTACGCAATAATGTCTAAATTATTTTAGTTAAGGATCAAGACCTCTCTAAACTGGTCCCAATCCAACTTTTCAGCCTTATCTCTCATTAACCTTTTATACCTGCATCTCATGCACTCATATTATCCTTTATAACTTCCATTGACTTTTATACAGTACTAAAAAAATAGAACCACACTCATATGAATACATATGGTGTGATGCTGTCTTTTTAAAATGTAATTAACAAAAGAAGTCAATTGCCTTATTTGCAGATCCATGTCAAAAGTGTATAATTTAGAATAGATAGATCATCTTTGATTGTCCAGGGAGAAACATGTCCCAAAGCAGACAAAACAAATACAACATCTATCCTCAGTGGTCTTTCAACCTACAACATAAATTACTAAACAAATGAATACACTACAAATATTGAGCTAGAACAATGTTTGACTAAACAGATGATAAGTTTTCAGCATTGCATAGTGTACAGTGTAGGTTAAGGGCATTTTAGGGGTGAGTGGGAGGAAAGGTGACAGAGTTTCTCAAATATTGTTCAACAAATGCACTTGAAAGTAGTTGACTATAACTAGAGCCAGTATCCTTCTAAGGTAGTGTAACACAATTCTTTGTAATAGCTGATCTTTGTTCATACTTACGCAAAAAGGAACTCCTTGAGTACTTAGTCTTCAGCCTGGACACAAAGCAAATGCTCTGAAATAACTGCTGAATTGAAATCCTTGATCAGAGTGTGTAAAACAGATAGGAGCATCTCCAACCTGAATACATGACTTGACTAAAGCCTTAGAAAATCCAATGAAATTGGAGAACGTGAAACCACAAAATCCTAGAAGTAACTATAAGCAGAAAAATCTCAGACATCTCTCATAGCAATATGTTTGCAGATACATCTCTTAGGGCAAGGGAAAATAAACAAATGGGACTATATCAAAATAAAAAGCTTCTGCATAGCAAAAGAGACCATTAACAAAATGAAAAGGGAGCCCACTGTATGAGAGAACATATTTGCCAATGATACATCTGATAAAGACTTAATATTCAAAAAATATAAGAAACTCATACAACTTAACAAAAGGAAGGCAAAAAATCCAATTAAAAAATGGGCAAAGGACCTAAATAGACACTTCTCCAAAATGGACATACACATAGCCAAGAGACATATGAAAAAATGCTCAAAGTCACTGATCATCAAAGAGATGCAAATTAAAATGATAATGAGATATCACCTCATATCTCTCAAAATAGCTGCCCTCAACAAATCAACAAATGACAAGTGCTGGTAAGGATGTGGAGAAAAGGGAACCCTAGTGCACTGCTGGTAGGAATGCAGACTGGTGCAGCCATTATGAAGAACAGTATGGAGTTTTCATAAAATTAAATACGGAATTGTCATTTGACCTAATGATCCCACTTCTAGGAATATATCCTAAGAAACCAATCAGAAAAAATATATGCACCCTTATATTCATAGCAGCACAATTTACAATAGTGAAGATCAGAAAAACAGCCCAAGTACCTATCAGTGGCTGAGTGGATAAAAATGCTGTGGTACATTTACACCATGGAATACTATGCAGCAGTAAAAAAGGGTTCTGAGTGTTGCTGGGCTTGTAGACATGTAATTCCAATTTCTGCTCCGAACTTCACATGGCCATCTCCTCTGTCCCTCTTAACTCAGCATTCACTTCACTTCACTTCCTTGCATGTACATATGTGTCCAAATTTCCCTCTTATTTAAGGACACACATCATATTGGATCTAGGTTCCACTCTAATCTCTTACCCTTTGAGATAGCATGGATAGACCTGGAGAGTATTATGCTAACTGAAATAAGCCAGACAGAGAAAGACAAATATCACATGACTTCACTCATATTTAGAATCTAATGAACAAAATAAATTGATGAACAAAATAGATCCAGAGACAGAAGCATGGAACAGACTGTTCAATCTCAGAGGGAAGGCAGGGGTGGATGGGTGGGTGGGTGGGAAGAGATCAACCAAAGACCTTATATGCATATATATTCCATGGACACAGACAATAGTGTGGTGAAGGCCTGGGACTGTGGGCAGGGGTTGGCTAGAAAGGGTCAATGGTGGGGGGCGGGAGGGGACATATGTAATACTTTTAACAATAAAGATTTAAAAAAAGAAATTGGAGAATGTGGGACTGGAGAAGAAAACTCTTCTGTTTGATTACTTTCTGTATGCCTTTCTATAAGCTTTCTTATTAGCATAAGACTGCACGCTGGAGTGGTGTCTGTAGTAAACATCCACTCCAGTGTGCAGTCTTATTAGCAGCTTGTTACTAGCAGTTTTATTATGCACTACAGAACCCAAAATATGGTTGGATGACTGCCAGTGAATGGGTACACCTGGAAGATGGTCCCACCTTTTAGGCCACGTGACAGAGCACCTGACAGAAATGTGTATACAGTCTTACCACTAGTGAAGCTTGGTAGACTGATCCAGCAACTTTAGAACTTCCACTCTATCTGTCCTTGGCCCACTTTCTACTGCACCAAAGCAGTGTAAACAAACGAAACATGAAACATCAGCAATTGCCCTACTTGGCCAAATAGAGACCATAGTTAATTCAGGCCTTAGAAGTGCTTTTATTCCTTTTAACTGGAATTATATGATTTTATTCTCTGCATTAATATAGCTAACAAACTCACCAGATCCATGATAGGGCAAAAATGTCATGAAGTATGTTTACAGTACAATCAGTATATTGAGTTCCTATGCCCCAGAGAAATCTAGGCTGAAAATATTTTAGAATAACTTGTATCTCTAACAAGATTTTATAAAACTTTACAATTGACACGTTCTAAAGGAAGAAAATTATTGTTTCACCTATGCATGCTGAGTTAGACAGCTCAACATTTCAAAGTTGATAGCACGGCAAGAAACCATGAATTCCCCAAATGCCCTTTAGTGTCAGAGGTATATGGGCCATTATTGAAAAACTAGAAGCATAGAGTGCTTTTTCTTTCTGGGGAAGGTCACACTTTACATTGGGGATGAAAGATATGGAAACAGTTGTTGCAAAGAACAAGTTTCCAGACTGTGGTTTATGATTCCGTAATTAAAGGTTAGGGGCAGGCAAAGGACACATCCCATGGAAAACAAGAAAAAAATGAATTCCCATCATGACCCTGAATACTCAAAAGAAATTGCCTAGAGAGATGAATATAAGCACCCAGATAATACAGTGGAACCACAGAAAGAAAGAAAACTAGTGGAATAGAGACCTCCTCCCCAAAAAACAAAAAAGAGAAATCAGCAAGAAATGAGTTTAGGAAGGACACTGTCTGTAATTACTTTCCTAGGGCTGCCATAACAAATAACCACAAACTGAGTAATTTAGAACAATAGTCATGTGTTCTCTCGCAGTTCTGGAGGCAGGAAATCTGAAATCAAGATGTAATCATGATTGGTTCCTACCAGAGGCTCTGAGGGAAAATCTGTTCCATGCTTCTCTTCTAGATTCTGGGGGTTGCTGACAATCTTTGGCATCCCTTGGCTTGTAGACATGTAACTCCAATTTCTGCTCCGAACTTCACATGGCCATCTCCTCTGTCCATCTTAACTCAGCATTCACTTCACTTCACTTCACTTCACTTCACTTCACTTCCTTGCATGTACATGTGTGTGCAAATTTCCCTCTTATTATAAGGACACACATCATATTGGATTTAGGGTCCACTCTAATCTAGTATGACTTCATCTTAACTTGGTTATATCTTCAAAGACCCTATTTCCAAACAGAAATTTGGGGGGACACTATTCAACCCAGTATAGTAGGCTCCTTGAAGATGAGGAGGCTAGATTTATCTTATTCACGTTGAGACCTTAGCATCATGTGGTAGGATACATACACACACTAAACAAATGAATTGTCCTAGTTTAATGCATAGATTAATAAACTGTATATATCAAATATATTTTATATCCTATATAATAAAAGCCTAATATGCAAATCGACCAAACAGCGGAATGACCAGTGGAATGACCGGTCACTATGATGTGCACTGACCACCAGGGGGCAGATGCTCAACACAAGAGCTGCCCCCAGCCCGCAGGCCCCAGACCAGCCAAAGCAGATGCCAGCGGGGGGCCCTTGATTGCCCTGCCAGTCACCCCACAGAGGGAGGCGACCAGTGGCAGTGGCAGGGGGCAGGACAAGCCGGCAAGTAGGCAGCACCACCCCCAGTGACCCCACCGATTGTCTCCCACAGTGGCAGCCCAGGGTGCTGCCAGTGAGGGGGTATCACCAGGCCAGCCAAGGCAGGTGCCAGTGGGGGCCCCCCCAATCACCCCGCCAGTCATCCCATAGATCAGCCTTGATCACCAGACAGGCCTAGGGACCCTACCCGTGCAAGAATATTGTGCACCCGGCCTCTAGTTTTCATATAAGATTAAAATATTATAAGTATTCCCAAGATTTGACTGGATAGAACTCATGACTAGAATTCATCAGGAGACAGTATATAGTATCTAAAAGAAACATTTTATTTTATTATTATTATTTTTTAAATCTTTATTGTTGAAAGCATTACATATGTTCCTTTTTGTCCCTGATTGGCCCCCTTCAGACTGCCCTGCCCCGCACCCTAGGCCTTCACCACCCTATTGTCTGTTTCCATGGGTTACGCATATATGCATATAAGGTCTTTGGTTGATTACCCCCACCCATCCACACTCCCCTGCCTTTCCTCCGAGATTCCACACTCTGTTCCATGTTCCCATGTCTTTACTCCATTCACCAGTTTATTTTTGTTAATTATATTAAAAGAAACATTTTAAGATGGGTTTTAAAAGAGTATTCTAAGTCAAGAAGACAAATTCTTTTAACCGAACCTAGAACTTGAATATGGAAGTACATGGTGGAGAGATAATTCTGAGGACAAGATAAGTAACAGAAAAACAGAAATAATATGTTTGTGGCAACATTCCACAAACCATTTGGACAGAGGAAATAAATTAGTATTTCATTCCAAACACATATCTACTTCACTTCTTTCCTCTGGACTTAACATCTCAAGAAAAGAGGAAATTATGTTAATCAGTGGAAATTAGAAGAGTGCAGCAAAGCTCTCTAGAGAGTTCACAGTAACTGAGAAGTAAACACCAAGTAGACTCAGTCACGTATCCCACTTTAGAATGGCAAATTAATCAAAGAGCGGAGAAAACATGCCCATTCTTTTGGCTATCTAGAGGAAGAAGAGAATTCAAGAGACAAGAACAATAGTGACTCCGTAAGTCAGTGCCTGCCATATACCTGACACTTTATATGTTACTCTATATAATCTCTACTACAAGCCTTTAGGTTACAAAAGAGGATACTCAGAAACAGACACCAGTCATGTACTATTTATTCCAAACAATTATCCGTTCTTCTGGGCAGGACAGCAGTCCCTGAGCTGGCAAAAGGACAAAAACAGGGGGAAAGAAACCAAGGAAAACAATATAGGGAGAGATAAACAGAGGCAGAGAGATGCAGAAACAAAGAGAGACAACAAGATAAGAGAGGAAGAAGTGGAGAGAGAGAGAGAGAGAGAGAGAGAGAGAGAGAGAGAATGAATTATGAGTATTTTCTCTGACTCTGTGGCTTTTCTCTTTATTCTCTATCACAAGTTGGGTTATCCAGGAGGCAAACTCAGGCAAAGTTTAGCATGCAGAATACTTATTAAGGAGTACCTTATGGCTAATAACTGTGGAAGGGAAAAGCTAGAAATAGGATTGAACACAGAAATCAACTTGTGATGCAGGACCAACAGCCTCAACTGAGCCTGCAGGGAGTTTTGGAGTAACAATGGCCTTATAGAGTTGTTCCAATTGGTTGGAGATAGCCAGACCTTTATACTCCTGCAGCAGTCACTCATTGGCTTATGTGCCATCCCAGAAAGAGGCGTGATCTTGGTCAGGGCAGGTCTGTGTAGCAGAGACCATTCCTGAATGACCTGACAGCTTCTGGCTGGCTACCAACAACACTCCCAGCAAGTGAGGCAGTAAGTTCTTCTTCAGAGAGGAATCTTAGTGACACATTAATGACACTGAACTCTCTTAGTGCTGTTTTTTGAGAAACAGAAGTTTATAATATTAGCGTAGTCCAATTTAGTAATCATTTCCTTCATATTTAGTGAATTTTGTTTTCTACTTAAGAATCTTTCCATACCCAAATCCATGAGGACATTCTTCTATGTTTTCTTCACATTCAGATATATAATCTATTTGGAAATTGATTTTTGTGTGTATAGTGCGAGTCAGGTTTTATTTTTCCACATTGATTTCTAACTCTTCTCAGCTTCAATAAATCAGATAAATAGAATTGAATTGGTTACATAGTCACCAGGAGAAATCCAGATGAATAGCTTAGGAAATATAGGAGAGAGTGATGGGGAAGAAATATTAACTAGAATGGATTCCATTTGAGACCCCTTCTCACATTTAAGTGGGAAGCACAACAGTTCTGACAAACCAATTGGAGACCTTTACTTGTAAGGATTAAATTAAAAGAAATAATTATAAAATGATAGGCATATTCTAGAAGCTCAGAAAATGGTAGTTAACCCTATTATTTGGGGGCTAGGGTCAGCCCCAACACATAGCTACTTAGAACATTGTAGCTCATCACATTCTCATTTCAGTAAAACATATTTCATTGTTCATTTTTCTACAGAGAAAAAGCTCATTATTTTCCTCCTGTATCTTATTTTACCGAGGCCCTATAAAATCTGATAAGCTTTGACCAGTAGCCAGAACAACATTTTCTACACCTGTTCAGAAGCAGATAAACTGTGTGCTACCATTTCTAGGCACAGACAAATGGCAATTCATTGACTCCAGAATGGAAAGTGGCCAGCATAATCACCACCATCACCAACTTTCAAACACTTTGCCAAATAAATTCTAATCAGGTCAGTAATGCAAATGATTAATGAAGACTCTTTGCTTCCAAAGTACATATGCACATAAGGACATTCTCAGTTCAAATGCATTTTCCTTCACTAGAGTAACAGTTAATCAAAATATGTCTAAAGGGCCCAAAGCATACATTATGACACCTCCCTTGTCTGGGAGATTCTGACTGTTCTCCTACTTCCAATCAGAACAGTCTTCTTCAACCTCACAGCCCAGGCTTTGTTTGGAAGTTTTTCAAAAGAACTGTGCATCAGAGAGAATGTGTTCAACAGCCAGTAACAACAAAAACTAACACTGCTTGCACCATTTTGACATTTATTATTTATTAACAAGAAGCTGGGTTCGTTAGCCAACTTCTCAGAATCATTAAAGACCCAGGTTCCTTTCAACCTCCCACTCAGTCATCCTCAGGGTATCGACTTGCATCCCGAGGCATGCAGCTTCATGGTTGCAATCCTTCAGACAAAACATCTGTAAATGTCAACATTCAAAACTTCCTTTGTTTGATTCTAACTTTTTATTTTTTTCAATTACAATTTACATTCAATATTACTTTGTGTTAGTTAGAGTTGTTCGGCATAATGGTTAGACAATTATATACTTTATAAACTGTTTCCCCTGATATTTTCAATATCCAGCAGGCACCATGCATAGTTATTACAAAATTATTGACTATGTTCCCTATGCTGTACTTTACCTCCCTGTGACTATTTTGTAACTACCAACTTGTACTTCTTAATCCCTTCACCCTTTTCACCCAGACCCCCAACCGCAATTCCCCTCTGGCAACCATCTACTCATTTTCTAATCAGAGATAAAAATCTTTCCCCAGTACCCCATCTACTAGATGTCCTCATACAGCTTGCTGTTCTGGGACATATGCTCACCCTTAGTTCAGTCACTGGTAAAAGGGAACAGAATGGTCAAAATTGATTTATATCTATCATGATTATGATTGATTACCTAAGACCAGGCAGACTGTCCCTCAAACAATTTGGGGGGTCTAATAGCAAGGAGGGAAATCTAATAGTTACTGGGTCAACAACAAGATGTGCTACCAAAAACACCTTATTATAGAAACAAAATTTTAAGCCTAGAAAAGAAAAAGTCAAAATTTCAATGGTGATTATCTTTCGATGACAGGATTGTGTTGTGTGTGTGTGTGTGTGTGTGTGTGTTGGGGGGTGTGTGATTTTTATTTCAAGTATTATATTTATAAACTAGAGGCCCAGTGCACGATTTATAAACTGTCCGGCAGTCAGACATCCCTCTCACAATCCGGGACCACTGGCTCCTAACTGCTTGCCTGTCTGCCTGATTGCCTCCTAACTGCTCCCCTGCAGGCCTGATCATCCCCAACTGCTCTCCTCTGCCAGCCTCATTCCCTTAACTGTCTTCCCTACCAGCCTGATCCCCTATCTGCTCTCCCCTACCCATCTGATCCCCCTAACTGCTCTCCCGTGCCAGCCTGATCACCCCTAACTGCCTCTGCCTTGGCCTCGCCACTATGGCTTTCTCCAGAAGGATGTCTGGAAGGTTGTCCAGAAAACCTCTGGTCTAATTAGCATATTACCCTTTTATTAGTATAGATTTTCTATAATAATCATGTATTGCCTTTATAATGAATGAAAACACTTCCTTGGGATGAAAAATGCACCTATAATTTCCATAACCTACCAAAGAAGCTGAAAGGCAAATATTTTAATATCCAACCAACTTAGAATTACCTGAGACCCCTCAAAAGAGCATAAGAATGAATCTAAATGAGAGAGGAACTGTGTGTCCTCTTCAAGGCTCATCACTGTCATCAATGCACACTTGGGAAGTAGAGTCAGGCTGCTACTAGTAACCCTTCACTGATACCCCTGGAGTCTGTGGGTAGCCTATCATCTTAAGTATATAAGCTGTGGCCATATGCTCAGCACTGGTATCTTTAGAGAACAATTCTGACTGTAATTTTTAGTAAGAACAATCAATTGCCATCTGTCTGCACAGCAGAGACCCAGATGGGTTTATTACTGGAATGGCTTTCTATGTGGATGGACAGTGACAAACTAGTCAGAACTGTTTTCTGGCGGTACCAACCCTGAAATCTTAAATTCAGCCTTAGAATGACTTGTGCTTTGTCAGTGTACCTGAGTTATAGGAATAGAAAAAATGGTAGAGAAGAGAAAGAGAGCACGTGATTTCAGGGCCATGGTCTAGCTCTGACTCCAAAGACATCTCTGACTCCTGCTGTCACTATGGGGGTTTTCAGTGCCAAATAATATGAGGTCCTCTGGAGAGAATAGCTGGATATCCTTTACCTTGAAAAAGTGACTCTAGAACTAAAAAGGTCTTACAGGGTGTCATGTGAAGGACAGAACCAAACAAAGCAGCAATTATAACTAAAATAGTTGGTGTACTGTTATTTGGAATTTAACAATACATCTTCACTATTATATTAATAATAATAATTTCAATGTATTTGGTTCATAGTAGCATCCCAAACTTTGTGCTAAGATATATATATATATTTAATCCTCATAGAAGCTCTATAAAGAAGTCCTCATTTAACCAATGAAGAAACAGTCCAAGATAGAATTAAATAATTTCTCAAGATCACAGACTTAGAATGTGACTCAACTAAGTTTTGAGATCTTCTCTAACTCCAGATTTCATGCATTTAATCACAACTATTTCCTGCAACTACCATCTCAAAAAGTGAGCAACCAATCAAAAGGCAGAGTAATCTTCAAGAGCTAAGATCACAGCAACTATTACAAATGTAGTACGATCTCTCTAGGTACATTAGGGGCTGAAAGGAATGAAGACCTGTGGGAATCTAATGCCGAGACTACACTATGTAACATCCTTTCCTAGATGCAAATGATTTTAAAATACAACAACCATATTTCTCACAAGACCAATGCCCAAATCATCTCAGGGCTTTGTGACATCCTCAGTATTGATAAAAATGATGACATACACACCCTGGAAATTTAATGAGCATTACGTTACCCAAAGATAATGGTGATGGCAAACCCCAGATGCACTCCAGTCTTTCTTACATTTTATACTTACAGTCCAGTCTCTGCAGGAAATAATTATGTCTCTTTTTCTGATATATTAGCTACAGCAGTGAAAGCTATAATTTTCCTAGACTGCCCCAAGGCAATTCAGGAGTAAAGCCCTTAAAGGATGACCAAGCAGAGAACAAATAACAATTTATAAGCTGCTGCAATGGAGTTAGAAGCAGAAGCAAACAGACTGCCAAGATGAAGTGGACATGAGTTTAAAATATACCTCTCCTGGATTTATGTTCTGCACAAACATAAATTGATTACTTACAGGAGTTATGACAAACATATATTGAGCACTTACTATATATAAGTCTCTGTTCTGGGCATTGTGGATAGGGAAGATTGTCAAACTGGTTACACTGCTTCCCAAACATAAAGGTCCCAATTTTAAAACTATAAATATAAAACATGTACATTTTAACTTAACATATTTTTATTATGAATGAGCTTGAATATGTGTTCAAAATAGTAAAAGCCATTAGTACACTTCTTCTACATCCAGCCATAACCAAGTAAATGGTTTTGAATTTGTCTTTCTATTCATATAATTAGAAAACAGAAAATTATATGTGGAATATTTGTTTTATGATATTGGACAATATATCATTAACAAATGTAAACAACAAGAGAGAAAAAAATCAAAGTAAGCCATGAATTTCTGCTTGGAGGTGTTATCTGAACCATGGTGCAAGGAGGGGGAGCCCAGGGTGGTCTCACTGAGCTGAGGAGACAAGGACTAAAGTTTACAGAGGATGAGATGCCTGGGATTTTCAGGACACATTATTGGAAAGATCAATTTATATAAAAATATCTCTAATAATCTGCATGGGATTTCTCTCAAATCTATTACTGAATATTATATGTGCTTCCAAAGCAAGCACTCTATCACTGGATATTAATGTGAGAATGTATATAGTCAAACTCAAAAGGCTGAGACTTTCCAGTTTTATCTAGTCTGAAGGAGAGATGTTTTAAAAACAGGAATACAATAAAGATTCCCAAAATGATGACACCTTAAAAGTAAGGTCCAACAACCTGCCAAAACAAATTTTTAAAACAATCCCCCAGGAAAACAGCTTAGGTAAAATGAGGCACTAATAAAACTCAAACACTCATTTGCCCACAGAAACATTAAAATAAACTAGAAACTGGTTAAAAATAACCTTATAAACTCTCTGGAAAACAAAGTTCTACCGGAACTAAAATCAGTGGTTCTCAACCTTCTGTCCCTTTAAATACAGTTCCTCACGTTGTGACCCAACCATAAAATTATTTTAGTTGCTACTTCATAACTGTAATGTTGCTACTGTTATGAATCATAATGTAAATATCTGATAAGCAGGATGATCTTAGGCGACCCCTGTGAAAAGGTAGTTCGACCGCCAAAGGGGTCGCGACCCACAGGTTGAGAACAGCTGATTACTAAATGAACATAAATACAGAAAACACTACTTTCAAACCAGGGGAAACCTTGTGGCTTTTTTTTTTTTTAATTCAACTGTGTCCCACTCATTCTCTGGTACAGTGAGGTATTGGTCTAGAGAAGGTGGTATCCTAGTGTCCAATTTCCTCTCTGAAAAAAAGAGTGAGTAAAATAGACCTTCTCTTCAACATTCTAACTTATATGGAAGCTGTCTGCTAAGGACTGAGCGCTATCTCACCTAATTTGGATCTCAAGCAGGAAAAGTGACAGGCATTAGTCATGAAAACTGTGGGGGCATTATAAACCCACATATGCTGGGTCAAATTATTGATGGAGACATAAAATAGAATATCTGAAGCCCTAAGAAGAAGTTGGGGTGACATTCTTTGGAAAATTAAGACATGCAGAAGTATACCATGTATATAACGTAATTGAAAAAAACACATATATGCCAAGGTAAGGATATTTTTAGGAAAAAAACCCAAAGGCCTTAAGTACCTTAGGCTGATATCTAGGATCAGACCATGTTTAGCTAATTAGGGAATGATAGCTCAGTACAGAGCCAGTTGTCAAAGACTAGCATCAATGGCTGCTTTTATCAATTAAAAAAGAAACATTACAAGGCATACAAATAGCAGAACATGGCCTATTCAAATAAAAAAATATTTAGCAGAAATTGTCATTAAAGAAGCACAAGCATAGAACTTATCAGACAAAAATTTTTCATTTTATTGTATTATTATGCATATTTTTTTCAGTTGATCAGTAGCCTAGACAGGTTCTCTAGCCAAGTTCTGTCCAGGATCTCCAGCCAGGTTCTGGGTTTTAGTGTCTTGTTACATCTGTATTTATACCAGTTGATTTTAATCCTATCAATTCTATTCCAATGGTTAGGGCATTTTTATCTCCACTCCAGGAAGTAAAGATTATGAAGCTTAAGCCTGATTGTTTATACTTAAAGTGATTAACTACCCACCTGGCACTTAGATAAGGGGTTTTATTCCCTCCCTAACTTCAGGGAAAAATCCCTACCTGGGGAAACAACCTTTCTCAGAGAGGTGACCTTGCTTAAAACACATAGAGCCAAGGAGGGGAGCAAACATATTAAGAACAGTATGCCATATGCGCCAGGTCCCTTGAAACATGTGCTGAGCAGAAGTTCCTTCCCTACAGCGACTGTGTCAAGCAGCAAAATGTACCGGCTTCTGGCAAATTCCCCCTTTTTAACTTTTTAAATGATGGGACATATAAATCAGCGGCCACCACTTGGATTGGGTTGTTTAAGGCTTGGAAGAAGACTGACAAGCAATGGTAGCGAGCGTAGCTATAAACATAGTGGTTGGAGTGCACAAGGAGCCTGGTTCCTGTAAAAGGTTGCGGACCTGTTTAGTCAAGAAATTTCAGCTGTCCTCAAGTCAGTGCTTTGGTTGTCCTTGTTGATCCGGCTAGCGGGCAGCGTCATTGGCGACTGGCTTCCCGAAGCTTCAGCGAGTTGAAGGGCTTCATCAAAGGGTCCATCAGGGCCGCTCTTGGTGGTGATGTCAGTGACCGGGGAGGAGTCAGCTGTGCCCTCTGGGTTGGCTGATATGGAAGATACCAGGGAGGAGGAGGAGGAGGAGGAGGAGGAGGAGGAGGAGGAGGAGGAGGAGGAGGAGGAGGAGGAGAAGGAGGGTAGTAGAGAGAAAAAGGGGAGAAAGCAAAAGGACTACAAGGCAGGGAAGTGTATAGACAAAAAGAGGGAAAAGAAAGGGAAGAAGACAGCATCTTGACACAGCCCTTTCCTTCAGCTGCCCCTTTCCTGGTGGTCCAAGGTAGAAATAGGAAACAAGTCCTGTTGCACAGTGACAAAGCAGCTGCTGTCAGCCAGTCTTTGACTTTACCAGGTTCCCAATGTGAGCTGGGTGTGGGAAGGGAAGCAGCCATGGGGGCACCTGCCTTGGGCTCCCCTCGCCTGCCAACGGGGTCCCGACACAGGTCACATCTCCTTGGGACCCCAGGATTCTTCCCCAGGGACGGCCCAGCACACCCCATTGGGCGAGAGACAGATCCATGGCACCGGCCACCACCAGGCCTCAACCTCAGCATGAAAGCCAGCTCAGGGCTGCACATCTGCTGCAGACGGGCACTGGTCAGGTGTGAACTACCCACCTGGCAGTTTGTTAAGGGTTTTGTTTTTGTTTTTCAGTGGAATATAATCTTTTATTTACAGGAGACTGCAAGATATGAAATTCCACATAGGAGAAACTCACAGAGAGTAGAAGCTTCATACAGTAAGTAGAATTTGGAACTGTTCAACTATAGATTCACTGTAAAAAGTACTACAGTAACAAACCACGTTTAAAAAGAGTTCTTTATTTAAAAAAAAATATTTTATTGATCTTTCACAGAGAGGAAGGGAGAGGGATTGAGAGCCAGAAACATCGATGAGAGAGAAACACCGATCAGCTGCCTCCTGCACGCCTCCCACTGGGGATGTGCCCGCACCAAGGCACATGCCCCCGACCGGAATGGAACCTGGACCCTTGAGTCTGCAGGCTGACTCCCCATCCACTGAGCCAAACCAATCAGGGCTGAAAAAGAGTTCTTAGTAGAGAAACAGTGAGACGTACTGATACCAAACATAGTACACAACAGACAACTTTATGCCTCAGTTGTCCAATCTAAAAGTTAAAGGTCCCAGGAGTGCCATCCCAAACTTGGAGTGTATAACCTTCAGAGGTAGTTTCCGGCACGACATTTTGATCTTCCTCTTCCTCTACGGAAAAATATTTCTCAATCAAGTATAGTGACGCTTCGTACACAGACTCATTTTTATGGTTTTGTAGAGCTTCAATTTTGTCCAAACCTCCACATTCTTCAATCATCGTACTGAGTTTCTCAGTTTCACCTAGTTTCTCAGCAGCCTGGAATATATTGGAAATGGCATCCAGAATAACCATAATAATTTTGATATCTTTTGCAGTTAAGAGGTTCATCAGTGGTTCTATTATGCCACAATGAACGAGGTATCCAATCTGTTCAACTGTTCCGCCACTTGTGTAGTTGCTCACAGCCCATACAGCTTCCTTTTGTGTCTGAAAGTCCACCTTAGCAAGAACAGCAATGAGGAATGGGACTAATCCATGATTGACAACTTGCTGTATCTGGTCGTGGCGGCCAGTTGTGATGTTTGAGAGGGTCCGTGTAGCTTCCTTGTGAATTTTAGTTTCGGAGTTCATCAGTAGGCTGGGAAAGATGGCAAGTGCTCCTGCATCTATTACAACCTGCGTCTGTTCATACGTGCCAGCGGCAATATTGCCTATCGCTCTTAGCGCAGGAGTCACAATTGGCACTTCAGTAGCTCCTAGGAGCTTCACAAGTTGGGGCACAGCTCCTGTTTTCACAACCATTTCAATCCGTTCATGTGGACCAAGAGTCAGGTAGGAGATGGCCCAGCAGCTATCTGCTAATACTTCTGGATCATCATGATGCAGGAGCCGAACTAAAGTCGGGAGAATCTTCTCAACAGCATCTAATGGGGGTACAGCATTCTTGTGGCGACAAAGGTTTAAAAGTGCCCAGGTCAGGTTACGTACGTAACCACGTGCTAAAGATGACATATCAGGAACTGCAAGAAGAGCCAACAGTGGGTCAACTGCACCATACCTGATAACCAAGTCTCGGAAAACTGGACCATCACCTGCAATATTTCCTAGAGCCCATGCGGCTTGATCCCGGATGTGAGCGTGGGGACATGCCAAGAGAGAAATGAATGCTGGAATAGCACCTCCATCTACTACAGCTTTGGTCTGTTGCGAAGTCCCGGAAGCAATGTTAGTGAGGGCCCAAGCAGATTCAAACTGGATGCGACTAGAGTCGGTTCTGCCCAAGAAGGACACAAGTTGTGGGATCAAACCAGCCCGGATGATGTTGTCTCTGGGTGGCTGTTTTCCCCTAGAAAGCAGTTTCCTTGCAGCCTGAGTAGCTTGGAGCTGGCTTCCCAAATTGTTGCTGTTTATGCCTTTGACAATGTCCTCAACAGACCAATTTACAGTGCCCTGGTTGTTGCGGTGTTCCTGCAGTGGAGACGTAGCATCAGCGGGAAAGGAGCTCACATTTCTCCTTTTCAGCATCTGGTCATCCTTCTTAGCTTTCCTCAGCTCCACATTAACTTCTATTCGGCGCCGCCTCGTTTCTGTACTGTCTTTCCCCTTGTTCTTGAATCTGTTAAGGTGGGCAGCTGGCGAATTAGCATTCTCGTTGGTGGGCATGGTTATGAGACAAAGGGAGAAGCTCCACACAGCCGCTCAGGCTTGCACAGGAGACCCGTGAGCAGAGGTCGGGCTGCGGTTCGGTGGCTCCGAGAATGTCTACAGTGGCTCAGCTCTCAGAAGGTGTGTTGGGGTCCAACCCCAGCAGGTCCAGTGGTTCCCAAAGGTGCAGACAGTGTCGGGAAAGAATGAAGGACACGGAGACAGCGTTCTGTTGATCAGCAGCCTAGCCAGGATCTCCAACCAAGTTCTGTCCAGGATCTCCAGCCAGGTTCTGTGTTTTACTGTCTTGCTATGTCTGTATTTATACCAGCTGATTTTAATCCTATCAATGTCTATTCCAAAGGTTAGGGCGTGTCTCTTCTCCATTCCAGGGATTAAAGATTATGTAGCTTAAGCATGATTGTTCGTAGTTAAAGTGATTAACCACCTGGTTGTCACTTAGTTAAAGGGTTTTATTCCCTCCCTAACTTCAGGGAAAAATCCCTACCTGGGGAAACAACCTTTCTCAGAGAGGTGACCTTGGTTAAAACACATAGTGCCAAGGAGGGGAGCAAAGATATTAAGAACAGTATGCCATATGCTCCAGGTCCCTTGAAACATATGCTGAGCAGAAGTTCCTTCCCTGCAGCGACTGTGTCAAGCAGCAAGGATGGCCCGGCTTCTGGCAAATTCCCCCTTTTTTATTTTTTAAATGATGGCGCATGTAAATCTGCAGCCACCTGTTGGTTTGGGTTGTTTAAGGCTCGGAAGAAGACTGACAAGGAATGGTAGCGAGCACAGCTATAAACATAGTGGTTGGAGTGAACAAGGAGCCTGGTTCCTGTAGAAGGTTGCGAGCCTGTTCAGTCAAGGGATTTCAGCTGTCCTCAAGTCAGTGGTTTGGTTGTCCTTGTTGATCTGGCTAGCGGGCGGCGTCATTGGCGCCAGGCTTCCCGAAGCTTCAGCTTGAGTTGAAGGGCTTTATCAAAGGGTCCATCAGGGCCGCTCTTGGTGGTGATGTCAGTGTTCGGGGAGGAGTCAGCTGTGCCCTCTGGGTCGGCTGAGATGGAAGATACCGGGGAGGGGGAGAGGGAGGAGGAGGATGAGGAGGAGGAGGAGGAGGAGGAGGAGGAGGAGGAGGAGGAGATGCAGCGTACTAGAGAGAAAAAGAAGAGACAGCAGAAGAACTACAAGGCATGGAAGTGTTTAGAAAAAAAGAGGGAGAAGAAAGGGAAGAAGACAACATCCTGACACAGCCCTTTCCTTCAGCTGCCCCTTTCCCTGTATTCAAAGGTAGAAATGGGAGACAAGTCCTGTTGCACAGTGACAGGGCAGCTGCTGTCAGCCAGTCTTTGACTTTACCTGGGTCCCGATGTGAGCTGGGTGTGGGAAGCGAAGCAGCCATGGGGGCAGGGGACCTCCCTCAGAAGGGGTGAGGGTTCAGGTCTGCAAAGTTGGGGCAGGCGCGGTGAGGGTCTGTGCCCCACCTCCGTTGACCCCCAAGTTGTCTCCTGATGGCCCCGCTGCGACTGTGTCTGTCTTAGGTTGTTCCTTCCCTGAGGAATCTTACCGTCTCTGGCTAACCAGCCATCCTCCGGGGCCAAGCAGGGTGATGTGAGGTGTGCGGATGAGGGATGGGGCAGCCCGCCCCTGCAAGAAGTTCAGTTCTGTCTCCTTGGTACCCGATGCCCCTGTGCCCTCCATGCCCAGCGCCTGCCTTGGGCTCTCCTCGCCTGCAAATGGACTGTGAGAAAAGGGTCCCTCTTGACACAAGGGGCATATGCTTGTGGGGCCACTACACGACAAGGGAGGAATGGCATGTCAGCATGTAGTCCAGGGACAGGCTTCTCAGCCCAGTATGTCAGGCTCTTGGCACAAGACAATTTCACATATGGGGCATATACCAGACAGTCCCGGTCATGGTATAAAAGGGAAGTTCCCTTCCTGAAACAGTAGGGTATGGAGATTCTAAAAAAGGTTGTGTTCAGGAGAGAAAGAGAAAGGCCAAAAAGTAGCAAACAAGTAGTCAGATTAAAAAACAAAATAAAGAAAGAAAAAGGAAAGGAGATGTGGGGCCAAAGTGGGACATATGGACAGACAAAAGTGAGGCACATGTGATCCTCCCAATGGACAGGTGGTTCCAGCTTAGGGCTGCACATCTGCTGCAGAAGGGAACTGGTCAGGTGTGCAGTCTCCCAGGGGTGACAGTACCCAGGAGGGAGACAGAGGCTGTTCCCTCTGGAAAGATACAAAACACAACCTCTTTCGCACATCATCACGAGATCTGGTAAAACTCTGGTCTGGTTTGTGCATCCTCCTACCAGGCTGGGTCGGCAGAGGCTATTGTACAGGAGGCCCGTTGCCTTTTGGCTGCTGTACAACCCTCTGCATTGTATTTTTTAAAAATTTAACATATCCAAAGCAGGCATTAAAAAGAAAAATCCCAAATGCTCTCTTGTATCCATTTTAAGAGTAGGATTGACGCTTTCCGCTATTACCTGAGTCCTGATCTATCACCCCAGGGAGAGCTTGCCAATCCTGCACTTTCCTGGGGTGGAAAGGCTGCAGTGGGGTTAAGGATAAGGCTCCTTGGGCTTACCTTCTCCCAGGCCTTTACATTTACCATTCCTTCCTCAGAAAAGTTTGGACATACTTCTTGAATAAAACATTCCATCTGACTAAGAGTAACCTTAACTCCTCTGCTAGCACGCATGTGTTAAAAGATCAATACAGAGTCTTCTTTCTTTGGACTCAGTATGCGACATCTTCTCAATCTAAGTTCTGTACTATCCACCTTCTTACCCTACTTATCCTCTATAGGGCGGGTCTGCAGCACCCTAGTGGAGTCCTATCCGTCTCGAGTGTGGGGATTCTCAATGCGTGGGGGGGCTTACCTAGGGTAATCCTGTTCCAGGGGTTCCTAAAGGTGTGGACCTAGTTGGCAAAGTAGGAATGACATGGAGACAGCGTTCAGTTGATCAGCAGCCTAGCCAGGTTCTCTAGCCAGGTTCTAGCCAGGATCTCCAGGCAGGTTCTGTCAAGACAAAACATTTTTATAACTGTTTTAAGCTCTAACTGGTTTGGCTCAGTGGATAGAGCATCAGCCTGTAGACTGAAGGATCCCAAGTTCGATTCCAGTCAAGAGCATGTACCTTGGTTGTGGGCACATCCCCAGTGGGGGGTGTGCAGGAGGCAGCTGATCAATGTTTCTCTCTCATCGATGTTTCTAACTCTATATTCGTCTCCCTTCCTCTCTGTAAAAAATCAATAAAATATATTTTTAAAAAACTGTTTTAAATATACTCAAAGCCTAAAAAAGCAAATAAACAAAGAACTTAAGAAAAGCATGAGCCGAAACCGGTTTGGCTCAGTGGATAGAGCGTCAGCCTGCGGACTGAAGGGTCCCAGGTTCGATTCCGGTCAAGGGCATGTACCTGGGTTGTGGGCACATCCCCAGTAGGAGATGTGCAGGAGGCGGCTGATCGATGTTTCTCTCCCATCGATGTTTCTAACTCTCTATCTCTCTCCCTTCCTCTCTGTATAAAATCAATAAAATATATTAAAAAAAAAAAAAAAAGAAAAGCATGAAAATGATATGTGGAAAAAAAAATACTATCAACAGTGAAATAGAAAGTATATAAAAAGGGGACCAAAAAGAAATTTGGAACTGAAAATAAATAAATAAATAAACAAATAAACCAATTGATAATTTACTTAAGGGATTCAATATCAGATTTGAGCAGGTAAAGGAAAGTATTAATGAGCTTAAAGATAGAGCACTTAAAATTACCGAGTTTGCATAACAAAAAGAGAAGAGAATGAAAAAAGTAAAGAGAACCTGAGACTTGTGTAACAGCATCAAGCTGACCAAGGTACATAATATAAAAGTTCAAAAAGAAGAGAAAGAGAAATAGCAGATAGCTTATCTAAAGAAATTATGGCTAAAGATTTCAAATTTTGATGAATGAGTTGAATCTACTCATTATGCTTCTTAAAAAGCACAATTAAATCAAACTTTTGAAAGATAGAGACAAAGAAAGAATCTTAAAGACATCAAGATAAAGAAACTTGTCATATACAAGGGATTTTTAATAGGTTATTAGCATATTTCTCAGCAGTAACTTTACAGGTCAGAAGGCAGTGAGATGATATATTTAATGTGCTAGGTAGGGAACCTGACAACAAAAGATTCTACATCCAGCAAAACTGTCCTTCAAAAAATAAAGAAAAAATTAAGACTGTTCTCAGATAAAGAAAAATTGAAATTTCATTATGATTGGACCTGCCATACAATAAATGCTTAAGGGAGTTCTTCAGGTTAAATGGAAAGATGCAGATGTTAACTTGAAGTCATATGAAGAATCCTAGCTATTTTGGCTAAGTGGTTAGAGTATTGGCCTGAGATAGATGAAGGGTCATAGGTTCAGTTCTGGTCAAGGGCACCTACCTCAGTTGCAGGCTGTATCCCTGGCCTCAGTCCTGGTGTGTGCAGGAAGCAACCAATTGATGTGTCTCTCTTACATGGATGTTTCTCTCTGTGTGTCTCTCCCCCTCCCTTCCATTCTCTCTAAAAACATCAATGGGAAAATAACCACGGGTAAGGATTTTAAAAAATAATAATAAGACATATGAAGATATAAAGATCTCTAGTAAAGATAAATAGAAGGGCAAATATTAAAACCAATATTATTGTGATTTTGATTTGTACCTACTTATTTTCTACAGGATTTAAAAGAAAAATGGATTAAAAGTAATTATATAAATTGATGTTACTGGATACACAATGTAAAAAGATGTAATTTGTAGTAACAATAAAAAGGTGGGAAAGAGAGTTACATAGTAGATTTTATATATGATGGAAGTAAAGTTGGTTTCAATTCAAAATAGATTGTTATAATTTTATGATGTTATATAGTCCTCCTGGTAACCATGAAAAACATAGCAACAGAATACTCACAAAAGAAAATAAGAAGAAAATCAAAACATGTTGCTAAATAAATGAACATCAAGAAAGAAAGTAATGGAAGAAATGAAAGAGAAACTGTAAAACAAAAAACATACAAAAAACAAATTACAGAATGGCAGAAGAAAGTCCTTCCCTCTAAGTAATTGCCTTAAGTATAAATACGTTAAATTATACTATCAAAAGACAGATTGTACTAAAATCTATTAGTGAACCATCTATGTGCTATTTATAAGAGATTCACTTTACATCTAAGAACAATAGTAAATTAAAAGTGAAAGGATCAAAAAAAGATATTCCATACAAAGAGTAATCAAAAGAAATCTGTTAATAAAAAGATATGAAAATTGACTCTAATTCAAAAACTGTTACAAGAGACAAAGAAGGACATTATCCTATATAATAAAAGGGTAATATGCAAATTGACCCTAATGGAGGAACAACCAGAACGACTGGCTGCTATGATGCGCACTGACCACCAGGGGGTAGATGTTCAATGCAGGAGCTGCCCCCTGGTGGTCAGTGTGCTGCCACAGGGGAGGTCCGTTCAGCCACAAGCCAGGATGATGGCTGTGAGAGCAGCAGTGGTGGTGGGAGTCTCTCCTGCCTCCACAGCAGCGCTAAGGATATCCGACTGCAACTGTCAGTCGGACAGCCCCCGAGGGTTCCCAGGCTCACAGAGGAATATCTGACTGCCAGCTTAGGCCTGCTCCCCCTGTGAGAGGGCACAGGCCGGGCTGAGGGACACCCCCAAGTGCATGAATTTTCATGCATCGGGCCTCTAGTATAATGATAAAAAGGATTATTCACCAAGAAGTTATAACAGCAATAAACATATAAGCACCAGAGTTACTAAATATATGAAGCAACCATTAATAGAAGTAAAAGATAAAATAGAGAGCTTTACAATAATGTTGGAAACTTAAATATCCCACTTTCAATAATGGGTAGGACAAACAGAAAGAAAATAAGTAAGGAAACATAGGATTTGAACAATACTATAAAACAATTGGACAAACCACTTCAAAAATACAACTAAAACACAAAACAGACATCATCAAGAACCACAGGAAGGCTGGCTGAGTGGAAATTCTACAACTGGAAGGAAAGAGAAAAGCACAGAGACTCAGAGGAGGTGCAGAAGTAAAGTGCAGAGGTACGGAGGGGCATGCAGAAAGGGCTGGCAACTGAGGACACAATTGTATTTTCAATCGGGAGGGAGTCTCAAGCTCCTGACTGCTCGGAACTCCAGTTCCTGGCGAGTCTCTGGGGACCCAGACTCATATGGGGGAGAAACTGGATGGTCTGGCATTGGTCAAAACTCGAGGCCTGCTTTCTCTCAGAGGTGCTTGCAGCGATTACTGGGGCATTGAGACCCAGGGCCTCTTAGGGTAGGACTGAGGAGCAGCCATAGCTGCTTTCTCCACCCTGTTGAACCCCTGAGACCCCGCCCCACCCAAGCTGTTCACAGAGGCTTTTGCATATGAAAGGCCTGGCCCTTTGCAATCTGAAAATTACCTAACAAACTGCAGCTGGGTCAGAGAGACCCAGAACTTCCAAAAGAAGGCCCAAGGCCCCACAGCAGCTTGCATTGCTTCACAGCTGGGCCCCATCTGGGCACCTCCAAACCCCAAACAAAGAAGAGGAATCTGCAGATCTCTCCAGAGCTCCTGCTGGGTAGCCTCAGGCAGAGGCTAAATTACCACCTCCTTAGAGAACCAAGAGCCAGTGTACCCAGTGGTCAGAGTGGGACCATCCAGATTACAACTCCACAGATCCATAAAGGACACATTCAGGGGGCAGACTCAGTGAGCACCAAAGCCCCACTGAAGCAAGTCTTGCCCCAGAAGGGTGTCTCCAGCACAGAAGTTCTCCCACTGCAGACACAGCTGATTCTCACAGCCAATTGGCCTGGAGGTCAATTGCTCCCAGTGATACCTACAGCAATCAAGGCTTAACTACAAGAAGACTGTGCACAAAGCCCACAAAGGGGTGCACCAAGAGTGTCCACCTCAGGTAATTGGGGAGGCTGAGCCACTGGGCTCTATAGGACACCTAGCAGAGAAAGCCACTCTACCAACACAGGGAAGCATAAAAAATGCAGAGACAAAGAAACAGGTCACAAATGACAGAAATGGAGGAAAGAAAACTACTGGATATAGTGTTCAAAACCACACTTATAAGGTTTTTCAAGAATTTTCTAGAAACTGCTGATAAATTCAGTGAGACCTTCAAGAAATCTAGTGAGGCTCTCGAGGTTATGGAAAAGGACCAATCAGAAATTAAGCATACACTGACTGAAATAAAGAATAATATACAGAGTTCCAACAGCAGACTAGAGGATCGCAAGAATCAAGTCAAAGATTTGAAATATGAAGAAGCAAAAAACACCCAACCGGAAAACAAAAAGAAAAATGAATCCAAAAATATGAAGATAGTGTAAGGAGCCTCTGGGACAACTTCAAGCATACCAACATCTGAATTATGGGGGTGCCAGAAGAAGAGAGAGAGCAAGATATTGAAAACCTATTTGAAGAAATAATGACAAAATTTCCCCTACCTGGTGAAAGAAATAGACTTACAAGTCCAGGATGCACAGAGAATCCCAAACAGAAGGAATCCAAAGAGGACCACACCAGGACACATCATAATTAAAATGTCAAGAGCAAAAGACAAAGAGAGAATCTTAAAAGCAGCAAGAGAAAAGCAATCAAGGGAGTACCCATACAACTGACAGCTGATTTCTCAACAGAAACTATGCAGGCCAGAAGGGAGTGGCAAGAAATATTCAAAGTGATGAATACCAAGAACCTACAACCAAGATTACTTTACCCAGCAAAGCTATCATTCAGAATTGAAGGTCAGATAAAGATCTTCACAGATAAGGAAAAGCTAAAGGAGTTCATCACCACCAAACCTGTATTATATGAAATGCTGAAAGGTATCCTTTAAGAAGAGGAAGAAGAGGAAAAATGTAAAGATACAAATTATGAACAACAAATGCACATCTATCAACAGGTGAATCTAAAAATCAAGTGAATAAATAATCTGATGAGCAGAATAAATTGGTGAATATAATAGAATCAGGGGCATAGAAAGGGAATGGACTGACTATTTTGGGGTGGGAAATGGGTGTGGGGGATGCGGAAATAGACTGGGCAAAAATCTTACACCTATGGATAAGGACAGTGGAGAGGGGGTGGGTAAGGGTAGAGGGTGAGTTGGGAACCAGGTGGAGGGGAGCTATGGGGGCAGGGGTGAAGAGGAACAACTCTAATAATCTGAACAATAAAGATTTACTTTAAAAAAAGAAAAAAAAGCAATTGGACATATAAACATATACAGAACATTCCATTTAACTATAGAATATACATTTTTCTCAGTGCACATGGAACATTCTCCAGAATAGAACATATGTTAGGTAACAAAACAAGTCTTAATAAAAAAAAAGAATGGATCACACAAAATATCTCGTCCAATTACAAGGAAGGACAGCTAAAAATCAAAAGCAGAAGAAAAATAAGAATATCCACAATTACATAAATATTAGCAACACACATTTAAACACAATATGTCTTAGAAGAAACTCACAAGAAGAAAATCACAAGAAATTAGAAAATACCTTTATACAAATGAAAATAAAAACAAAACACAAAAATGTATGGGATACAGGGAAGGTAGTGCTAAAAAGGACATTTATATTATAAAAGAAGAAATATCTCAAATCAACAATCTAATGTTTTACCTTAAAGAACTAGAAAAAGAAAACAGACTAAACTCAAAGCTAGCAGAAGAGAAAGATTATATATTAAAGGTAAATAATACATAGAATTGAAAAACAATAGAGAAAATAAACAAAACCAAAAGTTTATTCTTTGAAAAGACCAATAAAATTGGCTAACCCCTGTTAGATCAATTAAAAAAAAATTGAGAAGACTCAAATTACGAAAATCAGAAATAAAAATGAGGACTTTACTACTGATCTTACAGAAATAAAAAGGATTATGAGTAGTTACTATGAGAAATTATACACTAAAAAGTTGGATAGCCTAAATGAAATAAACAAATTCATAGAAACATACAGTCTATCATTACTGAATCATGAAGAAAGAAAAATTGAAATACACCTATAACTAGTAAGGAGATAGAATCAGTTACCAAAAGCCTCTCAACAAATTAAAAAAGTCAGGATGGCATTACAGGAAAAGAAAGATAAGATTTTCTTCTCTTTTACAGTTGTTTAATATCCCATTATGTTAATATACCACAGCTTCTTTATCTACTATTCTACTCGTGGGTACTTGTTTTTGCCCATTTTTAAACTGAATTGTGCATTGCATTGTAGGAATTCTCCACATATTCTGGATATTAATCTCATTTCAGATATATGATTTGTAAATATTTTTCCCATTGTGTGGGGTTTCTTTTAATCTTTCTTTTTAGTGCCTATTGATATACAAAAGTTTTCATTTGAAGTTTTGATTTGAAGTTTATTTTTTCTTTTGTTAGCTATACTTTTTAGTATTGTACCTAAGAAATCATTGTACCTTTTGTGAAAGCATGGATGAACCTGGAGGGTATTATGCTAAGTGAAGTAAGTCAGTGAAAGAAAGAAAAATACCATATGAATTTACTTATATGTGGAATCTAATGAAAAAATAAACTAACAAAATAGAAACAGACTCATAGATACAGAAAACAGAGTTATTGCTGTCAGAGGAAAGGGACAGGAGGGCTGGGTAAAAAACGTTAAGGGATTAAGAAAAAAAATTCATAGAAAACAGTATGCAAATTACCAGAGTGAAAATGGGCTGGAGGGAGGTAGAATAGGGTAAAGGGGGATAAATGATGATGGAAGGAAACTTGACTAGGAGTGGGGAACATGCAATACAATATACAGATGGTGTATTTTAGAACTGAACACCTGAAACCTATTTAATTTTATTAACCAACTAGAGGCCCAATGCACAAAATTCGTGCAAGAGTAGGCCTTCACAGCTGCAGCTGCCTCGATCCCTCCCTCGCAGCTGAGGCAGCTGCCTGGATCCCTCCCTCACAGCTGCAGTGGCTGCAGCCCCGGCTTCATCCTGGAAGGACCTCTGGTCTAATTAGCATATTATGCTTTTATTATTATAGATGTCATCCAGGACATTCAATTAAAAACAACAACAACAATAAAAAAAAAATAGTTTTGGAAATCAGCTGGAAATGGTGAGATTATTATGTAAGAAAGTTGACAATTTGAGAATGTAAGGGGGTGTTTTAGTTTAGATAATTAGCTTTAATATTCATTTGGCCATGTTCCAGATACTTAACTTTATCCTTAGTCTCCTCATTTGTAAAATAGAATAAAATATATTCCTGGCAGCATTGACAGAATATAAATGTCCTTGGAAGAAGTCTCTTAATAAATACAAATACCTCCAATGAAAAAAATTTAAAAAGAAAAAAGTAAAAAAATAAAGAAAAATAAGCAAAGGGCTTGAACAGACATTTCTCCAAAGAATATACATAAATCATCAATGAGCATATGAAAAGATGCTCAACATCAATAGTTACTAAGAAAATGCAAACTATCAGAGCCCACTGTATGGGAGAAAATATTTGCTAATGATACATCTGATAAAGGGTTTATATCCAAAATATATAAGGAACTCATACAACTTAACAAAAGGAAGACAAACAATCCAATTTAAAAATGGGCAAAAGGCCCTAACCGGTTTGGTTCAGTGGATAGAGCATCGTCCTGCAGACTGAAGGGTCCCAGATTTGATTCCGGTCAGGGGCATGTACCTTGGTTGCAGGCACATCCCCAGTTGGGGGTGTGCAGAAGGCAGCTGATCGATGTTTCTCTCTCATCAATGTTTCTAACTCTCTATCCCTCTCCCTTCCTCTCTGTAAAAAATAAATAATATATATATATTTTTTTAAATGGGCAAAGGACCTAAAAGACACTTTTCCTAAGTGGACATACAGATGGCCAAAGGACATATGAAAAAATGCTCAAAGTCACTGATCATCAGAGAGATGCAAATTAAAATAACAATGAGGTATTACCTCACAATTGTCAGAATGGATGCCATTAACAAAATGACAAATTACAAGTGCTAGCAAGGATGTGGAGAAAAGGGAACCCAAGTACACTGTTGGTAGGAATGCAGACTGGTGCAGCCACTCTGGAAAAATTAAATATGGAACTTCCATTTGAGCCAGTGATCCCACTTCTAGGAATATATCCAAAGAAACCCTAAACACCAAAAGAATAAATGTATGCACCCCTATGTTAATAGTAGGCAATTTACAATAGTTATTTTCTAAAAACAGCCCAAGTGCCCATCAGTAGTAGATTAGTGTTTAAAAAAGCTGTGGTACATTTATACCATGGAATACTATGTAGCAGTGAACAAAAAGAATCTCTTACCCTTTGAGACAGTGTGGAAGGACCTGGAGAGTATCATGCTAAGTGAAATAAGCCAGTCAGAGAAAGACAAGTATCGTATGATCTCACTCATATGTGGAATCTAATGAAGAAAATAAAGTGATGAATAGAGTGGATCCAGAGACATGGGAGCATGGAATGGACTGTCCAATCTCAGAGGGAAGGCAGGGGTGGGTGGGCAGACATCAAACAATGAACATGTACGCATATATGCATAACTCATGGACACAAACAATAGTGTGATGAAGGCCTGGGACAGGGGACAGGGGTCAGGTAGGAGGGGTCAATGGGGAAAAACGGGGACATATGTAATACTTTCAACAATACTTGTTGAACTTTTTTTTAAAAAAATAAAATGCAAACTAAAAGCACAATGAGATGCTACTATTACTTCACCCATTAACATAGCTATTATTTAATGAAAACAGAAAACATTAAGTGTTGGCAAGAATGTGAACAAATTGTAACCCATGAGCATTGCTGGTAGAGTTATAAAATGGTGCAGTTATCATGGGAAACAGTTTGTTGGTTCCTCAAAAAGGTAAATATAGAATTAAATATGCCTCAGCAATTACACTTCTAGCTATATATCCAAAATAATTTAAATCAGGGACTTGAACAGAGATTTGTATACCAACGTTCATGACAACATTATTCACAATATCCAAAAAGTTTTAACAATACAAATGTCCAATAAGAGATGAGTGAATACTACGCTGGAGTGAAAAAGAAGGAATTCTGACCATTTGCAACAGCATGGATGGAACTGGAGAGCATTATGCTAAGTGAAATAAGCTAGTCAGAGGAAGATAAATATCACATGATCTCACTCATTTATGGCATATAATGAACAGCATAAACTGATAAACAAAAACAGATCCAGAGACAGAGAAGCATCTATCAGACCATCAAACCTCAGAGGGAAGGTAGGGGAGTGTGGGAGTAAGGGGGAGAGATCAACCAAAGTACTTGTATGCATCATATAAGCCTAACCAATGGACACAGACAACAGGGGGGTGAGGGCATGAGTGGGGGAGGTGGGTGGGAGGGCAATGGAAGGATAAGGACACATATGTAATACCTTAATCAATAAAGAAATTCAAAAAATAAAAAAATAAAAATAAATAAATAAAAGAGATGAGTACAAAACACGGCATATATATATATATATATATATACAATGGAATTTTATTGAGCCTTGAAAAAATTATAATTCATGTTACAATTATAAATAAGTCTTGAAGGTATTATGCTATGTAAAATAAGTCAGATACAAAGAACAAATATTGTATGATTGCCCATACATGAGGCACCTAGAATATTCAAATTCATAAAGACACAAAGGAAAATGGTGGTTACCCGGGGTTGAGAGGGTTATTGTTTAATGGGTACAGAGTTTTGAATGGATTGATATAAAAGTCCTAAGTGGATAGTAGTGAAGGTTGCACAACAGTGTGAATATACTTAATGCTACTGAATTGTTCATTTAAAAAAGGTTAAATTGTAACTTTTATTCCCAAAATAAAAATAAAGTTTTAAGACCTCAAATAGATTGAGATGATAAATAAAAAAAGCTACCAAATCATACTTTAAAACTCTTTAAAGAGCCCAGCCAGTGTTTCTCACTGAGGACCCATGAACCAGGAGGTCGCGGTTCAATTTCCAGTCATGGGACATTCCCAGTTGCAGCTCAACCCTCAGTAGGGGATGTGCAGGAGTCAGCCAACCAATGTTTCTCACTCATCAATTTTCTATCTCTCTATCCTTTCCACTTCCTCTCTCTAAAATCAATATATTTTTTCAAAAGCCTCTTTAAAGAAAGACCAACAACATAGAGACATAATATTGACAATGCCAATCATCTGATCCATTTACTAGGCATGCAATGAAAGCAGGGAAATGGGACCCATTAGCAGGAAAAAATATCAGGAAACATAAGAAAACCAATAAATAAAAGATTATGTAATTATCCAATGAGGACTTTAAAAGCACCCATAATTTTTCTCAAGGATTTAAAAGAAAAATATATGTACATAAAAAATTAAAGAAATGAAAAAGAACCAAATGAATCATTCAGAGATAAAAATATCTATAATATCTGAAATGAAAACATTATTGGATGGTATCAATAGCAGGTTAGATGTTAAAGAATAAATGATTGATGAACTTGAAGAGAACACAATAGAAACTATTTAAATGGAAGCACAGAGAGAAAAAGGCTGAAAATAGAAATGAATCGAGCTCTGTGGTATGTGTGACAATTAGTGATCTAACATATATTCATTGAAGTACCAGTAAGCAAAGGCAAAAACTTGACAAAAGAGTGGACAAATATTTTCTAAAACTGATGAAAATGATAAAACCACATATCCAGAAAACTCAATAATCCCTGGAAGGATAAACATAAGAACCCCCTACCAAACATATTTATAATCAAATTTTTGAAAACCAAAGATAAGTAGACAATCTTTAAAGCAGTTTTAGGAAAACAGGAACATTTGTAATATGAGAGCAATGATAAATTAAAACCACCATTATTATATCATCAGAAACAATACAAGCCAAAAGATAATGGAACCATATGTGTAACATTATGAAAGGAAAAAAAATCAACCTAGAATTCTATATCCAGCAAAGAATATACTTCAAAAAAGAAGGAAGGGGCCACCAAGATCTTGGTATCTAAATACTCCACTAAAATAACCAAAGCTCCTTTGAAAACTGGTTGATTCTACTTATGGCACAAGGAAAACACATAATTATCCTCTTCATATAAATAAATGACTTATAAATAAATAAATAAATAAATAAATAAATAAATAAATAAATAAATAAATAAATAAATAAGAGAAAGAGCCATGCTTTCTTACAAAAGAATTTGAATTCTTATAGAAGGAATAGAAATAGCACCATTAGAAAATCACAGTAATAATTGCTGTAGGCAAGATCCACAAAAGAATGCTGAAATTAGTGGGTGAAAATTTAAAGAGAAACAGAATATTTGAATATAGTTGAGGGTCTCCTCAAAAACATTAATTAATTAAAAAGGGGAAAATATTAACTTTACACTGGAGAAACCTGACAAACACCACATTAACCAAACAATAAAGTTAACCTTTAAGACGTACTGACATCATATCATGCACTCATAAGGCCACACCACCTCTGTACTACTGTTGCCAAAAATGTACAATAGCAACGTAATCATCAGAAAATACCAGATAAGCCCTAATTGAAAAGTATTTTATAAAATACCTGACCAGTAATGTTCAAAAGTGCCAATGTCATGAAAGACTGAAGAAAAGGTTATAGTTTGGGAGAAGACTGTAAAGACTTCACAGCTCAATGCAATGTCAGATATTAGGTTGGATCTTGAAATGGGGGGGGGAGGGAGAATATTAGTTTAAAAATTAGAATAATAATATTATACCAATATTAATATCTTCTTTTTTGTTAATCCTATAGTTTTGTAAGATGTCAATATTGGAGGAAGTTGGGTGAAGGATATATAGGAGTTAACTGTACAGTTTTGGCCAATTTCTGTGGGTTTAAAACTTCTGCAAAATAGAAAGTTCAAAATAAAGCATGGGCTCTGGAAGCATAGTACCTGGATGGAATTACAACTCTGCTCCTTACTGAGTTGTGATGTTAGAAAATTTGCCTAATCTTTAATACCATAACCGAGAATGAGAATAACAACATTTACCTCAAATATTTGGTAAGAAAAATAAATAAGTTAGTACTTGTAAAACACAGATACAGTATTCAAACCTTGGCTATTATTGAACACTTATTTTGGTCCTGCAGAAACCATAAATTTTCATGTAGTACTTTCATCTGTGGTTTATTTTATTTTACTTAGATACAACCCCACAACCAAACTATAAAAAGTTTGCCTATATTTTTACCCTGAGACTTTTATAGTTCTTTTTTTTTTATGTTTAAAACATTGGTTCATGTGGAATTTATCTAAATGTCAGAAGTGTGTTTCAAGCCCACATTTTTTTTTTTTTTTACAGATGGCCAGCCATTTGTTGTAACATCACTTATGAAATAATACATTGTTTTTCATGGGCCAATCTTTATGCTCAGCAGCATATTAGAACATAAAAATCTTTCAGCTACTTCTGCTTGGCCCCTATACCTTCAACGTGAGTTTAGCAAAAATGGCATTATGTTGAACAGTATTAACAAGCAAACTTGAGCAGACCATAGAATCCCATGAATGCTGTTATAAATATCAACTGACCCATAAATACACAGTTTCTATAGTAAATATGAAACTACTCCTTCTGAGGATACCAGTGAATTGCCCATCTCCACATCTGACAGCTTCTTCTCATAACTATGGGTCAGTTGATATTTATAACAGCATTCATGGGATTCTGTGGTCTGCTCAAGTTTGCATGTTCTAGTCACAGAGCCTGAGTCTAGAATTCTTGTTCAAGTGGTTGATTAGTAACCTGCTTGCATGAGAAAGAAGTAAGGAAAGCAGAATAGGGAAAAGCATGCTAAGTGAGGATATATATGAGGCTGATAGCTAGTGGTAGCACCTTTACTTGAGGTCACAAGCCTCTTGTACCCCCATATGATTCAGTTGTTGGCGCTGGTTTTCCCTGGAGATATATCTCTTTCAAAAAATGGTTTCTGTTCAGCAGAGGACAATGATCTGGGGAAGGGGCAGTCCATTTCCAGCCTCAATAACTGCACCTAGGCCTACTCCTCTACCCGTACTCAATCTGGTCCATCCTACCTCTCACTAATCCCTTGAAACTATGCTTCTTACCATGGCTATTTCCTCACTTCAAGCCCATATGTGTCTTAACTGTGCTATTGAATAAACTCCCACCATGATCTCTCTTTCATTTGTCTTTTCCTTCAAACTTTAACTGCAAAAAGCTTCTTCCAAAAACAAAAATTCGGTCATGTTAATTCATCAATTAAAATCATTTAATAATTCCCCATTATCTATAGAATAAAATTTAAACTTGTTAGTACAACTATAAGATATTTTTCATAATAACATTCTCCTTTCTTGTTTCAACTCTTACCAGACAGCTTGTTTGTACCCCATCAAGCCATGTACTTTTAACACATTTATGCCTTCTCATGTGTCAAAAATGGCCTTCCTTGGGCAATTTCTGCTATAATTTCAAGACACAATTCATAAGTTACATGCGCTGTTGAAGGTTTCACTCTTTACCTGTACATACCTTTAGTATAGAGTGTGTCTTTACCTATGCATACCTCTTGTGTTGCATGTTATATATTTTTATATATATTATCCCCTCACTTGTCTGTGAGCTTCTGGAGACTAAGAACTTGTCTTAAATATAGCCAGCCTAGCAGAATCCAGTCTGTAGTGAAATGAATCAGTTGTATGGTCGTTGTGTTCTCTAAGATAAAGTCTAAAAATCCCCAGCAATGAAATCACTAAATCTTAAAGTGAAATTATAATGAATTCTGAAGCCTTTAATCAGGGATCCAAACTCAAATGCATTCAGGGGTCAGGCAGGTCACAGAATGGTGTGAATTAGCTGTAAGTAATGATCAGGGAGTGATGAAGCCAGAAACAAATTAATGGAGATCTGCCCTGCCTAAGAGTAACCACAGAATTATTTAAAACTAGAGGCCTGGTGCACGACATTCATGCACTGAAGGGGGGAAGTCCCTCAGCTGGGCCTGTGCCCTCTCACAGTCCAGTGCCCCTCTGGGGATGTCCAACCGCGCTGCCCTGTGGGAGCACACTGACCACCAGGGGGGCAGCTCTTGCATTGAGCGTCTACCCCTGGTGGTCAGTGTACATCATAGCGACCTGTCGTTCTGCTGTTCGGTCGATTTGCATATTAGGGTTTTATTGGACAGGATAAACATAAGTACAGCATACTGGTTCGTTAAAGCACAAGTGTAGCCCTCACGTGTTGTGAGGTCCTCAAATGAGAGAGCCTTGATCTACCACCTGCTAGGACTACCTTATCATGTACAGTTATGTACAAGTGTGTGCATTCATATACTCTGAACATGTTCCAGTCGAATCCAAGTCAGTTTGTGTGACCTGAAATCATATGGCTCATGCCTCATTTAGCTCACATATGCGAAACAGAATCGCCTGCTCAGTTTATCTCAAGCAGTTGCTAATTTTAAGCTGAAAGAGAACTTGAGTTTCATGTAATTTAGGACATTTACAAGACTTTGTATAGGGCAGCGTGAAACACATATGAGATTTGAAATCAAATAACATGCATTTTCATCCAGGAACCTGACTCTTACAAGATGTCTCTGACAGACAATATAACGTTTTTGAGCCTCAGTTCTCTTACCTGTAAAATGGGAATGTTAATATCTATTTCAGTGTCACTGGGAACATTACATGAAAGCATCAACTATAAAAGCAATGCAGTGTTTGGCCCATGGTAAGTGCTGGATAAATTGTATTTAAGTCTGAATAGGAACCTTGTTTATTTATATCCAAAATCTGGAGAAAAGCCCACAATACATGTCTCTGCTGCCAAACATATACAGTAATGGGATGTTATTTGAAAAATTCTTTGAGAGCCTTAGAGAATGTTTTACAGTGAATACTAAGCATGATCCTAGAGAAAATATTTGCAAACCCATCTCCATGGGAGAATGTTGACATCTAAAGCCTTTTCTGCTCCTGGACATTCTCCAGGATATCTTCATTTCCTTCATTATCAGAGGAATCGAGACATTCAATCTCATTTCCGCCATTCAGCATTGATTGATGGGCTTGGATGAGTAACTGGCATCTCACTGGCAGGAACTACCATTTCCCCTCAGCCTTCTCCTCTGAGAGCCAGCTCAACCATTTCTGAATCCAACACTGAGTCACTCCAAAAGTAATTTGCTTAGCAAAAGTAGGCTGTTTTCAGACACTGCACTCAGCTTGAATTCACCTTTCTAACCTTCAAATATTAAAACTCACCCCCGCAGAAAATGATTATGGGAGCCTAATCAGAATGTCTCCACTCTGTTTGGAGATAGGTTCATTCTCCTGATCATGCTTGGTTTTTGTTTTTGTTTTTGTTTTTCAGTAGATATTGATCCCAAGTGTGATTGGCTTCCAGTGATAATTCCATTTCTTATCCCTCTCTTCTAAATAAATTTTTAAAAAGGTATTCCAAAAGTGAGTTCAAGAGAACAGTCCCAACATTTTTAAGTAGAGAGTAAATTATTTTAATAATGGTATTTAAATCTCTACTGCAGTGGGTTATTTTTAAAACATAACTTCAACAAATTAAAAGGAGGACATTGGTTTTTATGTTGATAAAAAGGTAAGTTTTTATCTTTATTTTTACGATTGTAAAACAAGACAATGAAGTTTAAGCTATGAAAGAAGGGAGTCTGCTAGAGTATGAAGAAGACCTTCCTAGGGGAAAATGACTGAATGAGGCCCTCTGCCTTGTCTAGTAGGTTTTTAAAACCTAGCAACATTTATTTGCATATTTATTAAAATGTGCTACATACTTATCAATATGTAAGATAAAGACTTGGCTGCCCTAGCTTCTTTG
This sequence comes from Myotis daubentonii, assembly GCF_963259705.1. Taxonomy (NCBI): domain Eukaryota; kingdom Metazoa; phylum Chordata; class Mammalia; order Chiroptera; family Vespertilionidae; genus Myotis; species Myotis daubentonii. The sequence goes on along the minus strand of NC_081848.1, from coordinate 15,298,573 downwards.
ACTCAGTGGATATAGTGTCAGCCTGCAGACTGAAGGGTCCCAGGTTCGATTCCGGCCAAGGGCACATACCCGGGTTGCAAGCTTAATCCCCAGTGTGAGGTGTGCAGGAGGCAGCCGGTCAATGATTCTCTCTCATCATTGATGTTTATATCTCTTTCTCCCTCTCCCTTCCTCTCTGAAATCAATAAAAATATATTTTTTAAAAAAAGATAAAGACCTTGCTTTCAATAAACTTACAATCAAGTTGGAAGTAGAAAACCTAGTATCCATAAAATTAAAAATAAATTAAGCAATTAAGAACATATTTGAGCCATCACCAGTGTGGCTCAGTTGGTTGAGCATCATCCCGTACACTCAAAAGTCTGTCTCTGGTGTGATTCCCAGTCAGGGCCATTCCCAGATTACAGGTTTGGTCCCTGATCAGGGTGCGTATGGGAGACAACCAATTGATGTTTCTCTCTCATATTGCTGCTTTTCTCTCTCTCCCACTCTTTCCCTATCTCTCTAAAATCAATAAAAATGTTTTGGGTTTTTTTAAAGAACAAATTGGGTGTTAACTAAAAGTATAAATGAGGGATTAGTGAAGAGAGAGCGCTCTATGGAGATTAGCTGAGGGAAGATTTATTGAGTTAATCCTCAGAGATGAAGATTTCAGGGGGTGGAAGAGAGGAGGTAGAGTTGCAAATGGGAGAACAACATGTGCAAATATCCAATGATATACCAATGAGGAGATCAGTATGGCAGCAGCAGAGGGCACATTTGGATGGGGCCAGCAATAGGTGCTGGTGGAGAGGTAAAAACCAGACTGGAGAATCTCAACAACAAAAAATTCAGGTCAATATTTAATTATTGAATAGAGGAATGAATAAGAAACATGGGGTTTTAGCCTTAACCAGTTTGGCTCAGTGGATAGAGCATCACTCTGCAGACTCAAGGGTCCCAGGTTCAATTCCGGTCAAGGGCATGTACCTTGGTTGCGGGCACATACCCAGTAGGGAGTATGCAGGAGGCAGCTGATCGATGTGTCTCTCTCATCGATGTTTCTAACTCTCTATCCCTCTCCCTTTTGGTAAAAAAATCAATAAAATATATTTTTTTAAAAAGAAACATGGAGTTTTAAAATTATGGACAAAAGTTCAGGAAGAGATCTCTGGGTTTATTTGTATAGTAAAAGGGGAGGAAAGAGAGACTGGAATCAGAGAAAAGTAGTAAAAAGGTTGTTGGCATAATTCAAGTATGAAATGGAAGGATCAGTACAAGAAGAAAAAAGGGGGAAATGTGAAAGGTTTGGGGGTTTTTTTTTAAGAGAAAAATAATCAAACTAGCACAGAGGACTTAGAGAAAAGGATAGAAAGAAAAGGAACCAAGGGTTTCTGAACTTCCAGTAATTTCCATGAGTTTTGAGCTTGGAAGGAGAAGAAAGGTGATGAAAGGAGAGGAAGATGTCAAGCGTTATATGTAGCTTTTTAGCATGAGGCACTTGATGAATGTATTATTAGCAGAGGATCAAAATTGATAGGTAGAGAGAAACCAAGATGGCGGCATAAGTAAACACCGGAAATTGCTGCCTCGCACAACAACTTCAAAAATACAACTAAAAGACAAAACGGACATCATCCAGAATCACAGGAAGCTGGCTGAGTGGAAATTCTACAACTGGAAGGAAAGAGAAAAGCACACTGAGACTCAGAGGAGGTGTGGACGTAAAGTGCAGAGGTATGGAGGCGCATGTGGAAAGGGCTGGAAACTGAGGACAGGGTTGTCTTTTTCAATCAGGAGGGAGTCACAAGCTCCCGATGGCCCTGACTCTAGTTCCAGGTGAGTCTCTGGGGACCCAGACTCATACGGGGAGAAACTGGACTGTGGCATCAGTTGAAACTCAAGGGCGGCTTTCTCTCAGAGTTGCTTGCAGCGATTACCGGGACACTGAGACGCAGGACCCTTAGGGTAAGACTGAGGATCTTCCGTAGCTGCTTTCTCTGCCCTGTTATCCCCTGAGACCCCACCCCACCCAAGCTGTGTGCAGAAGCTTTTGCATATGGAAGGCCTGGCCCTTTGCAATCTGAAAATTACCTAACAAACTGCAGCTGGGTCAGAGAGACCCAAAACATCCAAAAGAAGGCCCAAGGCCCCACAGCAGCTTGCATTGCTTCACAGCTGGACCTCATCTGGGCAATTCCAAACCTCAAACAAAGAAGAGGAATCTGCAGATCTCTCCATAGTTCCTGCTGGGTAGCCTCAAGCAGAGGCTAAATTAGCACCTCCTTAGAGATCCAAGAGCCAGTGTACCCAGTGGTCAGAGTGGGACCATCCAGATTACAACTCCTCACATCCATAAGGAACACACTCAGGGGGCAGACTCAGTGAGCACCAAAGCCCCACTGAAGCAAGTCTTGCCCCAGAGGGGTGTTTCCAGCACAGAAGTTCTCCCACTGCAGACACAGCTGATTCTCACAGCCAATTGGCCTGGAGGTCAATCCCTCCCAGTGTTACCTACAACAATCAAGGGTTAACTACAACAAGATTTTGCACAAAGCCCACAAGGGGGTGCACCAAGAGTGTCCACCTCAGGTAATTGGGGAGGCTGAGCTACTGGGCCCTATAGGACACCTAGCACAGAAAGCCACTCTATCAACACAGGGAAGCATAAAAAATGTGGAGACAAAGAAACAGGTCACAAATGACAGAAATGGAGGAGAGAAAACTACTGGATATAGAGTTCAAAACCACGGTTATGAGGTTTTTCAAGAATTTTCTAGAAGCTGCCGATAAATTTAATGAGACCCTCAAGAAATCTAGTAAGACCCTCGAGGTTATGAAAAAGGACCAATCAGAAATTAAGCATACACTGACTGAAATAAAGAATAATATATAGAGTTCCAACAGCAGACTAGGGGATTGTAAGAATCAAGTCAAAGACTTGAAATACGAAGAAGCAAAAAACACCCAACTTGAAAAACAAAAAGAAAAAAGAATCCAAAAATATGAAGCTAGTGTAAGGAGCCTCTGGGACAACTTCAAGCGTACCAACATCTGAATTATGGGGGCTCCAGAAGAAGAAAGAAAGATATTGAAAACCTATTTGAAGAAATAATGACAGAAAACTTCCCCTACCTGGTGAAAGAAATAGACTTACAAGTCCAGGAAGCGCATAGGACCCCAAACAAAAGGAATCCAAAGAGGACCACACCAGGACGCATCATAATTAAAATGCCAAGAGCAAAAGACAAAGAGAGAATCTTAAAAGCAGCAAGAGAAAGACAGTCAGTTACCTACAAGGGAGTACCCATATGACTGTCAGCTGATTTCTCAACAGAAACTATGCAGGCCAGAAGGGAGTGGCAAGAAATATTCAAAGTGATGAATACCAAGAACCTACAACCAAGATTACTTTACCCAGCAAAGCTATCATTCAGAATTGAAGGTCAGATAAAGAGCTTCACAGACAAGGAAAAGCTAAAGGAGTTCATCACCACCAAACCAGTATTATATGAAATGCTGAAAGGTATCCTTTAAGAAGAGGAAGAAGAAGGAAAAGGTAAAGCTACAAATTATGAACAACAAATACACATCTATCAACAAGTGAATCTAAAAATCAAGTGAATAAATAATCTGATGAACAGAATAAACTGGTGAATATAATAGAATCAGAGGCATAGAAAGGGAGTGGACTGACTATTCTTGGGGAGGGAAAAGGGTGTGGGGGGTTCGGGAAGAGACTGGACAAAAACCGTACACCTATGGATGAGGACCGTGGGAGGGGTTAAGGGTAGAGGGTGGGGTGGGAACCAGGTGGAGGGGAGCTATGAGGGGAAAAAGAGGAACAACTCTAATAATCTGAACAATAAAGATTTAATTTTAAAAAAAAGAATTGATAGGTAGGTTGATCAGAATGGATAGGTAAATTCAATTCAATTTTGACATGATGAACGTGAGGTATCTTTGAAACATTAGGTGGAAATGTTGTTTACTAGGTGGTTGGAAATGCAGTCTAGTGTGCAGGTGAGAGGTCCGGGCAGAACAATGATTCTCAACTGGGGGGACTTTGCTTCCCAGAGAACAGCTGACAATGTTTGGAGGGATTTTGGTTATCAGAACTGGAGGTTGAGGGGCTGCCCCTTGTATCTAGTAAGTGGAGACCAGGGATTCTGCTAAATATTTTAGTAGGCAAAGGACAGCCTCCCACAACAAAGAACGATGCAGCCTCAAATGTCAATAATGCCAAGAATGAGACATAAGCATGTAGATGGAAATTAAAGCTGTGAGTATAAAACTACAGAGTCAGAAAAACACTGAGTCTTGAGAAATTTTGAATGGCCAGATGGAAAAAGATGAGCCTGAAAAGAAGATCTAAAATAAGGAGAGACCAGAGAAATAAAAGAAAAACCAGTAGGTGGGGGTCACAGCAACCATGTTCAGAGTGTTTCTGAAGGAGGGAGATAGCAAAAAAAAAAAAAAAAAAAAAAAAAAAAAAAAAAAAAGACTAAAATACAGGGTGGACAAAAGTTGGTTTACAGTTATTCGTATGGAAAATAACACAACAATCAACAAACAATAATAAAAGAATAAACTATTTCATGTACTCACAACTGAAAACCTGCTCTTGCTCACCCTGTATATCCTCTGGATTTAGAAACATGGATTTAGAAAAATAAGTTTCTCTGAATTAGTGATGAAAGCTAAAATTCAGTGAATGGAGAAGAAAGAAAATGGACATCCCCTGGGCTCTGAGGGGACTAGAGATTAGTGGAAAGTGGATTGAAAGAAAGTTTGCTGTTGATACTATTTAAGCAGGGAAGAGTCATGCTTAAATAAAAAGAAAAGATCTAGTTGGAAGTAAAAGTTTGAATATATAGAAAAAAGCAGTTTTCAAGAGTGGGCAATAAAATTTTAGTCAGTCATACAATCAATTTAGTGGATGGTAAGTAGCATTTTTTGACACGTGAACTGTAATAGAATAAGATAGAAATAATAGAGACTATCATATAAAGTATTCATGAAACTGTTGTTTCAGGTGTGGCTTGCAAGTATGTGTCTTTCATTTGTAATTTGGCTAAGTGAACATAAAAAAGCAAAAAAAATTATCCTCCAGGTATAGATCTAGGTAACTTGGAGAATAATGGTGTCTATATGGAAATATAATAATAAGGAAATGAAGTAATGGGGCAGAAGTAGAAAATGAAGATGAATTTAAGACAAAAGTAGAAAATTCAGGTGAAGATATACTATATGCAGTTACTCAATCCCCATAGGGCTGGGTTAGATGGTCTTCTTATATGTTTCTACTAGAGGCCCGATGCACAAAATTCATACAAAGGTCTCAGCCCCCCACCACTGCAATGGCTGCCTCTGCCTCGGCCCCCACCCACCATGGCTTCATCCAGAAGGTGGTCGGTCTAATTAGCATATTACGCTTTTATTATTATAGATAATCCACTGTCTTTCACAGTAACAATATGGCAACTCCCCCCACTTTTTTTTTATATGTGTCCCTTCTCAGGGAGCACCATGAGATTAGGAGCTATTAGTCAACTCGATTTCTAGCATAATATTTGGTACAGCCCTAGCCAGTTTGGCTCAGTGGATAGAGCATCAGCCTGTGGACTGAAAGGTCCTGGGTGTGATTCCCGTTCAAGGGCACATGCCTGGGTTGCAGGCTCAATCCCCAGTAGGGGGTGTGCAGGAGGCAGCCAATCAATGATCCTCTCTCATCATTGATGTTTCCCTCTCTCTCTCCCTCTCCCTTCCTCTCTGAGATCCATAAAATTATATAAAAAATTATTTGGTACATAGTAGGTGTTTATTCAATGTTGATTTTGTGAATAACTTAAAGATATGACATTGAAATCACAGAGTTTAAAAGATTATGATAATAAGCTATTTATAAAATAGCTTTAGATCCTAGTAAAGACATATCAGATGTAGGTAAGCCACAGGCTACAAACTTGATTCCAGAAAGCAATTACCATCAGAAACCTGGGTATGTATTCTATAGCAGTCTGCTTTACTGGTTGCAACAGAAACCAACTCTGGCTGACATAAGCAGAAAACAAATTTATTGAAAGGCTACTGGATAGTTCATAGTTTCCAGGAAGGCCAGACTTGGAAAACAGTTAAGAACAAGGAAAGGTACTGCATTAACCTGTACCACAGCCCAAAACCCCATATAACAAAACCAGACACTGAAGACATTGGCACCTCTGAACCCCAGACACCCCACTGCAACTACCACCATTACAGGCACCAGTCAATGGATTTAGCCACTGTGCTCCTATCACTGTTGCCCCTGAAAACTCATGTCCCTCATTTCTAGCTCCTTAGTACTCCTAGTTCCTGACTCCAGGTTCAGAGCAGCTGCATCTCATTGGTAAAGCCTGTTCCATGCCTGTGTCCTACCTGCAGGGGAGGCTGCGAGGACAACTTGCATCACCGAGAGAGACAGGTTCATATGACATTTCCAAACAGAGGAAGCTGTCAAAAAAGTGACAAATATCCATTACATAATGAATAACATATAATCCAATATACTCCATAGTTCCTGCCAGTCACCAGCCCTCAATGCCACCTTGGAACTGAGCTGAATGCAAAGAGAAGTCTTTAGCGGCAGAGGCGAAAGGCACTCTACATTGCGCAGTCAGGGTGCTACCTCTGATTAGATTTACTCCTGAATGATGTGCAGATGCTAGATCACTGTGAAATGAGAGGCAGAGGTCACTCTTTGATAGAAATCCCTGACCCTGCATTTATATCTTCTTGCCTCAAAAGTGGAGCTGCCACCATTGCAGGTTCTTGGTGATGATTCTGGCCTCTTAGTTTAAAGACAGCCAATCACTTCATCAGTTGCCTGGGAGTCAGTGTCAAGCATTTCCAACCACATGTGCCCAGCCCTTGTAGTGACCCTCATGAAAATGCTCTGCCTCTCTCCCATCCATTTGAGATAGTCCTGCCCTATGCCAGCCCCGCCTTCATCTCTGCGAGTTTTCTGGCAACACACTTGCAACCAGGCTCCTGCCTGCACCCTCCACTGGATATGCCAGTTTATTTCATTTAGGATAAGGGTAGAGCTCCACCACACAGACAGACATTCATTTAATTTTCCTAACCCATCTTCAGAAAATCTAAATGAAGAAAAAAGTGCTTTGCAAATCTCAGCATTCATATAGAATGAACCTATTGCAAGTCACCCAAATTTTTACCCTGTAACTTCATCATCCCTCAGTAATCGTCCTTGAAAAATGAAACGTGATAAAATCTTTGAGAGAACATGAAGGGCTTCATCAAATGACTGGCCTTTACCTCTGTTTTTCAGGAAAAAATAAACTGAGCCCTAAGTGGTTTGGCTCAGTGGATAGAGCGTCGGCCTGTGGACTGAAGGGTCCCAGGTTCGATTCTGGTCAAGGACATGTACCTTGGTTTCAGGCACATCCCCAGTGGGGAGTGTGCAGGAGGCAGCTGATCGATGTTTCTCTCTCATCAATGTTTCTAACTCTCTATCCTTCTCCCTTCCTCTCTGTAAAAAAATCAATAAAATATATATTTTATCCCAAGAAACCAGAAACACCAATCAGAAAGGATATATCCACCCCTATGTTCATAGCAGCACAATTCACCATAGCTAAGATCTGGAAACAGCCTAAGTGCCCATCAGTAGATGAATGGATTAGAAAACTGTGGTACATCTACACGATGGAATACTATGCTGCTGTAAAAAGGAAGGAACTCTTACCATTTGCAACGTCATGGATGGAACTGGAGAGCATTATGCTAAGTGAAATAAGCCAGTCAATAAAGGAAAAATACCACATGATCTCACTCATTCATGGACAATAGAGACCATTATAAACTTTTGAACAATAATAGATACAGAGGCAGAGCTGCCTCAAACAGATTGTCAAACTGCAGCGGGAAGGCCGGGGAGGGTTGGGGGCAGGAGGTAGGGGGGTAAGAGATCAACTAAAGGACTTGTATGCATGCATATAAGCATAACCAATGGACATAAGACACTGGGTGATAGGGGAGGCTAGGGGACTGTCTAGGGCAGGGGGATAAAATGGATACATATGTAATACCCTTTGTAATACTTTAAGCAATAAAAAAAATCAATAAAATATATATTTTTTAAAAAGAAACTGAATTGTTTTGCATTAATAAATCACAGGTGCAAAAAAGTAAGAAACAAATATAATTGTTATGTTTAAAAAAACAATTTTGCTCTAATAAAACATTATAGACTTCCTCCATATATTCAACTTCATCTTCAATGCATTTAAAAGATTTGTAGATACATGAAAGCTTTTTATACATAAAAAATATGTGATAAAGCGATCTATGCATCTATTAAGGAAAATGTATATGATATGTCTATATGCATTTTTAGGAGTTTCAACCTCAAAAAAAATGGGTATGTTAGCCCTTAAGAACCACCCTAGCTGATGTGGCTTAGTTGACTGGAGCATCGTCCGGTACACCAAAATGTTGCAGGTTCAGTTCCTGGTTGGGGCACATACCTAGGTTGTGGGTTTGATCCCTGGTCAGAGCACATATGGGAGGCAACTGCTCAATGTTTCTCTTTCACATCAATGTCTCGTCCTCTCTCTCTCTCTCTCTCATCAATAAAAATATATCCTCGGGTGAGGAAAAATAGAAAAGAAAAAATATTTGGAAAGATAAATATTTTTTCTAAACTCACACTGTTGGAAAATAGCAGAACAAGAACTTGAACCCAGGCTGTGTGAAATCCACAGCCCACCTTCTTCCACTGCAACCACATTCTTCAACATCCCATGTAGACAAACAATCCGTAAGCCTGGAGTCCCCTTCCTGAGCATGAGGCCAACCGGCTCTCTGGGTTCCAGAGCTCTGAAGAAGTATTTTGTTTCCCCATCAAATACAACATGAACTTCTTGTCATAAAAAAAAAATACTCTTACCATGTTCGGGAGCAGAGATTAGTTGGAAAAGTGGCTATTTGTAGTAAACTAATCGGCATTCCCTTGACAAAGTACGGTGGATTAAGTATTGGCCAGTGCTACCTCTTAGCCTGGTAAGAAGCACTGATGTGACTGCAGTGCCATGCTGCTGCTATCTGGTGTCTGTAGGCCAAGGGGGATACAATATGTTTCTCCTCATCCATATCTCAGGAGACCACCTAGTAAACAGAGAAGAGCAGGATATGCCTGGAATTCTCCAAAACATGGAAAACTTGATAGCCTTGTACAAAGCATAGCTTTTCTCTAACTCCCCTCTCCTAGGCCTCCCCCTCATCTCTAGTCCCAGCAGCTCCAGTGAGAGATTCGAAATGGACACCTACAGGGATCTGGGGCAGGCCAGGGAAAGACACCCAGAACATTAGTTTTGGTAGAAAGTCTCCAGATGACTCGTCAATCCTAGCATGATAAGCTCATGGCTGTGTATGCTTTGCCAGTCCAAGACACTGAGTAGGGCTCAATAACTACTCCCACAAACTGGGCAAGTGTGCTATTTATGAGCATGGAAGTTTGTTTCGATGTGCTTCAGTCAGAAGGCAAGCATTGATGGGGGCCCACTGGGTGCACTTGAATAGACAATGAGGCAGAGAGGAAAGAAGAAGCAATTCCTGATCTAGAGACAACTGGGAAAAAAAAAAGACAAAAATAGGTAATAACTAAGTAGAGTCATTATAAGCTTGAGTTGAGGGAGAACATAGGTGGAGATGGTAGATTTTGATATGCTACTTGAAAAAGAGGGAGAGATTTGTCATATAAAATAGGAGAAATATTATTCCACATATTTAGAACAACTTGGGCAAGAGTACTAAGGCATTGACAGTCCTGAAATTGAGGCCCAGCTCTATCATTTTTTAGCCATGAGACCTGCAGAAGTTGATTTAACCATTCTCAGACTCAGTTTACTGATCAACAAAATGGGAATTCATTCAATTGGGGTCAACATACTTTATTTAGCAGAATTCAACAGTGTTAAGACCTGGGGATTCAAAAGCTTTAAAGTGTATTTGATATAGTTTATGCACTCTAGGAATAAGTGTAGTTTGAAAGATAAGTCAAATAACAAATACAGCATTTCAATACAAACTGATAAACGTTGGGCTGTGGACAGGATACTAAGAGAGCGTGATCTTAGAGCAAGAAGGTGGGCAGAGAATTGGTCTGGAAAAGCTGGCCCTTCAATTGTAGAGGACAACAGGAACTAGACAGATAACAACGGGGAGGGCAGGTGACACCCCAAGAAGGGAAGAGGAAAAGCTCAGAGACACTGTGATGGGTTCTGCAGACTAGGCCTAGTTCAATATTACTGAGTCATGTGGTAAGGAGAGCAGGTTGAAGAGAAAACAGCTAAAAAGTGGAAAACAGCAAGACCCTACGAACATGAGTATACACTGAAAAAGGTTTTAAGCAGGGAGTGATATGGACATATTTATTCTTTCTGAAAGATTCCTCTAACAGAAATGAGAAGGAAGAAATTGGAGTGGGCATGTCTGGAGGTAGAAAGACCAATTAGGCAGATGCCTCATGGATTTGTCGTGAAGAACCAATGGACTGTTGTATGTGAAAGCACATTGTAAATTGAGAAGCAAATGATTGTAAAACAGTCGTTTCCTTATGAAAACAAAATGTTCAGGGAGAAATAAAGTGGGAAGATAGGAAAACAAGCATGCAAGTTTTACTGTAAGGAGGACTATGCTAGAGATGATATCACACCGGGAACATAGATTCTCACAGTTGGAAAGATGTGAAGGAATAAGACATTGACACGTAATCTGAAAAAGTCAGTGGGTGCTCCTGAGGTTGAGGAGGAGTGGCATGTTGTAGGTGATGGGCAGCTGCAGGCACTGAAGAGTCAGGAGGAGGCTGGAAGTCCGCAAAGAGTTCCAACAATCCAAATATGACTTGTGCCATTTCTACTAGGATGAGAAATTTATAATTATTTAAAGTCCTGAACTCTAACAATTGTGTCTTCCATATAAAAAAGAAAAGAAAATTCTAGAGCCTTGAAGAAAAGTGGGGAATCTTAATGCTGGAAGGGACTCTAGAGAGGCAGTATAACATGGTGCATAGAAGTCCGAGGTCTGGAAATGAGCTGTCTAGAATTGAATCTTAGCTCTACCACTTCTAACTGCATGGAAACATTACTTAAACACTCTATGCCTCAGTTTCTTCGTATGTAAAATAGGGATAATAATAATACCTACTTTCAGAGTTGTGAGATTAAGTAAGTTAACCAAGTGCTTAAATTAGTGCCTGGCATATATTAAGTACTCAATCAATGATAGAATTTATTAATTCTACCTCACACAGAGGTCTAGAGAAGTTGGCTTAGCCAGTATCCTAGAATTTTGTTATAGCCTTCATTGACCTACATATTAATAGCAAAGTCATGGTAACTTTTATGTTTGGGAGATCTAAACATGTGCAACATAAGTTTCTGTACTGGGATTGAAAAGGATCCAAGAGAGAGGAAAAATAGTTTTAATTGATAAGACTAGAGATCAGGGAACTAGAGGGTTAAATGGTGACCTAATTTCTGCTGAGAAGGCAGGCCCTGGTGTGTGCAGACTCTGAAAAGCTCTTCCCCAAAAGGGGCATTGAGCACCAGCTAAATGTCCACCAGGAAATAATAGAGTTGGAGAAGGCCGAGTGGCAGATGAGGGAAGCTAAACAAGAAACCACCAATTAGCTCGCTGAGTTCTGGAGTGTAAGCTGGAGTGGCTGGCTCATATCAAGTGTGTCCCTCCTTTCCCGCTCCTCTCTCCAGCCCTGTTCCTGGCATTGCATTTTATCTTCTAGCAGATGGCTGCAGCTGCAATGCCAGCATCTGTTGCTGCTCTTTCACCTTCTAGCTTTGGCAGGAACAGTTGGCAAGATGAACTTGCAAGGTCTGTCAGCACCCAGTAGTATCACTGTCTGTCAAACTCGTTTAAAAAAAGTCCCAAGGCAGAGGAAGTGACACTGGTTGAAATCCCTGCAGCCTGCTTCATTCAAGATTCTGCTTCACTCCGGGTCTTATGGGATCAGAGACTGGGAGAGAGGAGCTCAGATGTGCTGATTTCACCCGTCACCCATGTTTATGAATGAGGCCCACTTGTGACTGGCAAATACGGAAGCCTAGCTGCAAAGAGCAATAGCTCTTAAAGATGGGAGCTACACTGAAAAGCAGAGCAATTTTAATGAACAAAAATGACATGCTAGCACTGGCCAACATTGCTCAGTGGTTCGAGTATCAGCAGTGCAGGGAAGAGTCAGGGATTGGATTCCTAGTCAAGGCAGGTACCTAGTCGAGGCAGGTTCCATTCTGGGCTTTGTTGGGGTGTGGGGAGGAGGCAACCAATCCATGTGTCTCTCTCACATCAATGTTTCTGTCTTATCTCTTTCCCCCTCCCTCCCTCTTTTCCACTCTCTTTGAAAAGCAATGGGAAAAATAGACTTGGGTGAGGAATAACAGCAACAAAAAAAGATGACATGCTAATCCCTACCTTGCCCAGCCTTACCCTGCAGGAAGGACCCCAGCCTGGCTGGAGTCAATCCTCCTCAAGGTGGGAGGTACATTCATAGCCCCATCCCCCTCAGTGAGTGGAGTCTAGCTGAGGCCTGGCCAGCCACTAGCTGTCACTTCCGTGCCCTGTAGAAGCAATATTTGACCCATGAACCCCAGACTATTTGGACTGAGCTTTAGATTGCTGATTAGCCCTTGTCAGATCCTTTCTCTGCAGCCTGTCATCCATAACAGAGATCAATGAGAGTGGAGATGTATCCATCCCATTGATGATGACTATCATTCCTACATAGAGGCTTTTACTGCCATGCCCACATTAAATGTCAGATATATTGGGTACCAAATGAAGCTGGAATTGAGCCCAATTTTACGATGCCCTCTGAGAATTTTCAATTTTCATGAAAGGTCTTAGCTGTATAAATTATTCCTACTCTCACCCTATACCTTTCTACCACTTCCTTGCCTCTGCTAAATTACTACAGGAGGGATCTGCAAACCATAAATTACTCTTTCGGCCATCATTGGAAATTGGAAGGGACACAGCAGTCAAGGATTGGGAGGCAAAGGCTGAGCAAGAGACCAGTATTTTCCCAGTGACCAAGTACTTGTATCAACTGACTGTCCATGGGAGAAATGACGTGATACATTTTGCAGAAAATTGCTTAGATGAAAATACATGATGAAAATAGAGGGAGACTCTATATTTAATTTAAATTACTCAAACACCAGTGCCAAATCAGGGCGCCATTCTAGAGATTTGACCCCTCAAAGAAGTTAAAGCAGGTAGTGCCCAGGAAGAAAAGGAGTGACCTAGTCAGGAAGTAGTGGAGAAAGCTAACAGAAATTAAGCTAAACTTAAGGACAGAGGATACAGCATCTTCTTATAGAAAGAGAAAGAGAACTGGTAATCAGACAACACATCTAAATTACAAGATTCAAGTACAGTCTAATTCTGAATAACAAGATGGAAGAGGGGTACTTCCGCTCAGAGTAGCAACATGAGCACATATGTTTATCCCCTGTCACCAAAGGTTTTGTTGACGTGACAAAAGAAAATATTTTAAAGAATAAAACCATAATAGTGCTGAAATAATGAAGAACAAAATCAACATATTTACTAGTAAAATGTGGATAAATTTATCGTGTCTGGAAATCCCTAGGGTAAGATAGAGAAGCCATAGCAGCAAAAACATCTGCCCAACACACCAAAGAGGAATACTACAGTTCTTTTCAAGGGGCTCTTTGAAGAAACAGCTGAACCCAATGAGTCAGAGAGGCCAATGGAGGCAACCATTGGGGCCATTAAATTAAGGACTGCATTTGAAACAGCTGGCCTGTTAGGTCCCTCTCCATCACCTGCAAATACAGAACCGCTGGCAGAACCGCTTTTGCTTCCAGGCTCAAGTTCTGATAATGGTTCTCAAAGGAAAAAGGTGGTCTCCCTATGAAGGCTTCCTAGTGTGGATTTGAAGCCTTGAGAGAGAGGAGAGATAGATCTTTTCTTCCTTTAAAAGATAGTGAATGGCCTGAGAGATAATAATAATAACTATGCTAAGGAAGAGGGGAGGATAGAAGAGAGAAATAGGATACTAAAGGTTAATACATTCCAAGCTCTAACTACATTCGAGTGTTGGCCACCTGATAAGATGGGAGCCTCTTGTCCAAGGCTCATCTCCCCGTATCAGTGCAGGCAGGAGATTTTTATAAGGAAGGAGAAGGGAAGCACAACAAAAAGATCAGGCAGAAGAGGTTCTCTATGAAAAGAGGTTCTCTTTGAAAAATTCTCTATGTGCAGATTAGCATAGCCAATTCTGAAAAGAATCTTGAAACTGGTCAAATGATGGCCTGGTCTTCATCATCCTGGTTCTTAGTAGAGACAGGATTTTATTAATTTTTAGTGATTATTCTAAACATTAAAACATGCCCCTTTATAGTAGCATAATCAAAGCACAATGTTTAATGTTAAGTGGCACTTCAGTATCTTCCTGGACAATACTATGAACTTGGAAATATCCCCCCGGTCCCCCAAATTACATATTACAGGTGCTAAGCACCTCAATTCTGTTTAATTTTAACTCACAGAACACTTTTATTGTAGTGTTAAACATTTATTTTTATTTACGTCATACTTCTCCTTTTTTATTCTCTTTAATCCATCTTGCATCTCTTAAATATAAAATCCTAAAGAATTTCTTTTTTTTATTTCCTTTAATGAGAGACTGGGATTGATGAATTCTCTTGATTTTTTTTTCTGGAAAAATTTTCACCTTTATCTTGAAGAATATTTTTGCTGAATATAGATATCTTGAATAACAGTAGTTTTCTTTAATAATTTTAAAGATATGTCTCCACTGCGTTCTGGTTTCCATTTTTCTGTTGAAATGCCAGCTCTCAGTCTAATTGTTGGTCCTTTAAAGGAAATGGTCCATTTTTCTCTGAAGGGTAAGTACTTCTCTTTGCTTTTTGTACCCGCTACTATTCCCATGTTGTCTTAGATAAGGATTTCTTGAAATTTTTCTTCCTTTGACTTTTATAAGGCTTCATAAACCTGTAACTTGAGGCTGCACATCAGTTTTGGAAGTGTCTATACCATTATCTGTTAAAATATTGCTTCTGCTCCATTCTCTCTCTTCTATCTTTCTGTGATTCTATTTATAAGTGTTAGACTTCCCTGTGTATTCTTTATTTTTTACCTGCTCTTCTATTTTTCATCATCTTGTTTCTTAATGATTCATTCTAGATATTTATACTAACTTATTTTATACTTATTGACTATTTTTATAACCTATATCCAATCCACTATAAAACCCATCCATTGAATTCTCAATTTCAGTTACTGTATTTTTCAGCTCTGGAATTTCCATTGTTGTTGTTTTTCTTCTTCCTTCACAACTGCCATTCTTCTTTTATATTTCCAGTTCTTTGACATTTTTTATTTCATCTTCTCTTTATCTGAATATAGTAAGCATGGTTATTTTAATATATGTCCGTGTGTGAACTCAAATATCTGGAGTCCCTGTGAATATATTTCTATTGTCTATTTTCTTCCGCTGGGTTTTGGTCATATTGTCTTACCTCATACTTCTAGGTATTTTTTATTATGTGATGCATATTGTACCTTTTAAAAAGTAGAAATAACTAAGGACTAAAATAATGTTTTCCTTTTCCCAAGAGGATTTCTATTTGTCTCTGACAGTTTCATACATAAGATGATTGGACCCTGGGCAGTAGTTCCTGTGAAAACCTGTTCTTTCTAGTTCATCTGGTTGACCCTTACCTGCAGATTCTAGCCTTTCCTCGTGTACTCCAAAGTAAGAGGGATTCACTGGGCCTTTATGCCTTGGCAGTCTGTGTGCTACAATGTCCATCCCACCAGCCTCCAAAGCCTCCAAAAACACTGTTCAGCATCTTAGACTATCGTCAGGCTTCTTGGGAATTAGTAGACATGTTTAGGGGCAAGAGAGCTTCAAATAGATTTGACTTTTTCCAGATCTTCACTCAGGAATTCTTTATTGCCTTTTTAGTTCACTCATTTCTTTAAGTAGATTTTTTTTTTTACTTCAGCTCTCCTTGTTATTCTCAGTGGGACATCTCCTTCAAAGAGCCAACTGCAAGTATGGGGCTCTTTAAACTAGTTTTAAAGTTTTATATGTTAACTACTAATGCTAGACTATAGTAAGGAAAGAGGAAATTCAGTTTAACATGTATGATTTCTATCCCCCCAAATTAATTGAAAGATAGGGGATTATCACAGTCAGGGGAACATGTGAAAGTTGTGTTAGAAATTTCATGTCAGGAATGTATAACGAGAAACGATGGTACCTTCTCTGAAGAAACAATGCTCTAAACAAAAATTGCAGGTTCTTTCTTTAGAAGACTGATCGGTGGCCTACTGCAGCAGAAAGAAAGCCAGGAAGAAAGAAAATAACTTTTTTCTGTTTTCACCAGAAAGTAGTTTTAAAAACAAATATTTTACTGATACCTTGAGATAATGGAAGAAAAATCAGAAAACATAATTTTATAGCCACTGCCTATAACTTTTATATCATCTCTTCCTTAAGCTTATTATATAAATATTAAAGAATCTTTGATACAGGAGCGGGATGGTAACACACATAAAATACCCATATTTTACAATAATATAAAACAAAAATGAGATATCCAACTATTGGAAAACAGGAGAGTATATTAATTACAATTGGCATTATAGACTTTTAGAAATGTACTCTAATAAGAGTGTTTAGAAATGTGAATATATATAAAATGAATGTATAATTTTTAAGGTTTCATAAATACCACCAATAATTAGTTAAAATAAAAAAAAAGTCTATTCTTAACAGCAACTTAAAAAATATGGGAATAAACCCAATAAGAAATATGAAAACCCTGTATTGCTGGGGATATTATTTTTACATCTGGTCCTGAATTAGGCACAGAACTGTCTTTATGTAGGAAAATATCTCGTTGAGTCACTGGAGAAGAGGGAAAATCATTGAGGCCCTGGAAATTACGAAAAGGAAACAAAGAGATACCTACCAGTAAACTCTCCTGTATGATAAATAAAGAGGCTTTTGAGGATGGACAATGGCTAATTAACAAGGCAGGATTCTTTCACAAGGTAGGGTTTTTTAACAAGCTGGGTGATTAAGCTTCATTTTTATGTCCCCTCAATCTTTTAGTCAAAACTTCTGAATCTACAAATGTCTTTAAGAGTAGATTGTGTATAGTGAGCACATGAACTTAAATGTATCTGTGCATTTACCATAGAATGAGACCTAACTCCACATCCAGGTCAATGGGTACAGGCTATGGGCAGTCAAAATATGAATATGTATACCCCTATGTTCATTGTAGCATTATTTATAATAGCTAATATTTGGAAACAGCCCAAGTGCCCATCAGTAGATGAATGGATAAAAAAGCTGTGGGACAGTTACACTATGGAATACTATGCAGCTGTGAAAAAGAGGGATCTCTTACCCTTTGGGTCAGCATGGAGGGACCTGGAAACTATTATGCTAAGTGAAATAATCCAAACTGAGAAAGACAAATATCACATGATCTTACTTATTTGTGGAATCTAATGAACAAAGTAAATTGACCAACAAAATAAGACCCAAAGCAGGGAGACATGGAACAGACTGACATACCTTGATGTGGGGTTGGGGGGACAAGAAGAAAGAAACCAAAGAAGTTATATAGTTATAGGCATTACCCTCTGAGCATTAGGGTAGTGAAGACCTAGGGGGTGGGTAGGGGCTGGGAGGAGGGAAAAAGGGGAGATATCTGTAATACTATCAACAATAAAAAAATACATTTAATAAATGGAAAAAATAAAAATAAGATGGCAAATGATCATAGACTAAACTTCAATCAGCTTAGGCATGAGCTCAGAGCCAATTGTGACCACATAAACAATGATTCTGACTGATGACTTATTTAGATTTTTAAGGAAAAGGGAGATACTAGGTAAAGTTAGCATTATACTTACATGGGAAAAATATCTACCAAACTACTGGGAGATATAAGAGGCTCACGTAAGTAAGCAAGCCAGCCTACTGAATGAGAAGATAGTTAATAAGGAGTGTCAATTCTTTCCAACTTAATTTTAAAGATTTAATGTGATCCCAATCAAAATCCCAACTATGTTTTTAAATATTTTGACAAAAGGAATCCAAAATGTATCTGGAATAGCTAAGAAAAAAAATTCAAAAAAGTAATGGCCTCACTAGACGTTAAAACATTATGAAGTTAAACAGTGTGGCACTTGTATGAAAATAGATGTGCAAATCTATGAAGCTATCATTTCCTATATGAACTGATGTGATATGATTGATATGATATGATATGATATGATATGATATGATATGATATGATATGATTCTTGGAAACAGGAGCTAGGACATATAGGAAATTAACATAAAATCACAAATCAAGAAAAAAAGGAAAAGGCACCCAATAAACAGTACTGTGGCCTTTTTTTAGTTATTTGGGAAATAATCTATACAATTATAATTTCATGCTATCCAAATATATTCCAAATATCAAACTGAAGCCCATTTTAAAAAAAGAACAACAGAACTTCCCCTGCCTTCCCTCTTAGGTTGGATGCCCCATCAGCTTCGCTGCTTTGATCATTCAGGACAAGTCCTGGTGTTGGAAAGTTCTCAAGGCATGTAAACCTTCGAAGCTCAAGATCTGAAAGAGAATGTTCCCAGCTTGAGAAGAAAAGTTAACCAGCAGGTGATCTGAATAGGCTGAGCATCAATGAAAAGAAAGGCTGAACATCTCACAAATTGAACACCTGAGAGTATGAAGCCATTGTGATACTCAGATGGCGGCGATACAGGCAGACGTGTCCCAGGTCGTGTCCCGGAGCAAATGGAGCGAGCAGCTGAAGCTAGTAACACTCACACCGAATTGGCGAAATTGCTCAGCTGGTGAGAGGGTTTGCAGCCGGGAAGAGCAGAACTCCCCTGGAACGGTAAAAAAAACCAGGGATTTGGGCAGGAAAGTTTGCCAGACCTCTGAGCCCAGAGAGTCGGAGGGAGACCGCGTGGCAGACAGCCGCGTCCCCTGGGACAGGCACAGCTCCTGACGGGGGAAAGGAGAACCGCGGGATTCCTGGCGCCGCCAGGGAAATTGAGAGCTGGGTTCTGTGATCACGGAGGACTGAGCCTAAAGGGGGCAGCCTGAAGAGCTGACCTGACCATGCAGTCCCGGTAAGAGAAGAAGCTTACAGAAACCAAGCCTTCCCCGTTTCCGCGGCCGGCATTTGTTTGTTTGTTTTCACTGAATCCTGTTCATGGGACATTTCGGATACAGACACTCACCTGTGCTGAAGAGAGGGAGAGTGTGCTGAGGAGTGGAATCTGGGTAGAGACTTGGGAGAGAGGGGGAGCCGGGAGAGGTGGTAGTGAATTGAGTGCTGAGACACCCCTGAGCCCAGGACTGGGGCAGCCACCCGCTCCTGAGAGTGAGTCTCCTCCCCCCAGCCCCCAGGCAAGGAGCACAGCCACACCCAGATTCCACCCTGTACGAGATCAAGGATTAAGATAACCTGATCAGTCCCTGGGAGTTAACAGGGTCTGGCCTATAGGGGGATTTTCAATCCCAGCAACAACATAGCGCCGGTAACTAACTATTACGCAGTCAGCTCTGGGCAGTGAACTTCCACTGGACAGAGAGGCCCTATAGCCTCAGAGGCCAACCCCAGAACACTGCCACCCAGAGGCTGACCCACAAACTGACTCTTTGCTAAACACAAAATAAGGCAGTCTGGGAAATAAATGCGGCATGCTTTAAAATAAGGATTGTGGTTTACAACACAGAGGAACAGTATATCGCAGGGAAACTCAACACTCTCCTGAATACCTGGAAGGTCTAAGACGAGCCACACTGAAGAATAGAAGAAACGAAGGACCTCCACTACTGCAATTTTTTTTTCTTTTTTCACTTTTTAACTAAGAAACCAATTTTTTTTTCATTCTTTTTTTTCGGTTCTTTTTTTTTTTTCTTTCTTTCTTTTCTTCTTTTTCCATCACCTGATTTTACCCTTTTAATTACTACCTTCTTATTTTTAACCAGTATTATTACTGCTACCATTTTACCATTTTTTAAAGTGCCATTTTATTTTTTCTTTATTTTATTTTGGGATTAGTGTTCACCATTCTATTTTCATCGTTATATTATTGGTTGTTTCTAGTTTGCATTCATATCCAGGGAGCTGTTGCTGGAATTTGTTGGGATTAATGGCTGTTCTATAGGAGTATTCTCCTCATATAAAAAGTCTCTTCCCTCTTCCACTTCATTCTCTCTTTTCGCTCTTTTTTTTTTTTCTTTTCTTTTCTCGCTTTTATCTTCCCCTTTCCTTTTTCCCAATTTCATTTTTGCACTCCCTTTTTTTGGTCCCTACTTTTCTTTTCCTTTTTCTCTTTTATCTTTTTCTCTTCTTTCTTCCTTATCCCCTAATTCTCTTAATTCAGGTGGTCACCTTTAATTGGGGTTATTAATATCGTGAATATATTTGTGTATAGTGCCTGGTACGTGGTGCCTTGTTGTGTTGTATTTTGTGCCTTTAAATCAACGCAGCAGATCCAAGCAACAGCAACCTCCTGAGCACCTCATCCTCTGCTGAGGAACAGCAGCTGTAAGTGAAACCTTGCCCCACCAGCCGGAAGAGCCACCACAGCTGTGAACAGCACCCACCAGAGGAGCTGCTGACAACTGAAGAGCAGCTGCTACCGCAACCGCCCGAAGAGCAACCACAGACCAAGGAGTCACTGCCACCAAGGGAGCAACCACTGAACAACTCAACGTCTAGATATGTCAGTGAGATCAAACATGGGTAGACAAAGAAACCCCCAAAGGAAAGAGAAGGAGGACTCTCCAGAAAAGCAGCTAAGTAATACAGAGGCATGCAACATGACAGATAAAGAATTCAGAATAAGGATCCTAGAGTGCATAAACCGGATGGAGGAAAAAATCGACAACCTCTGCAAGAAGCAAGAAGAAACAGATGAAAAAATCGATAACATATGGAAGAAGCTAGAAGAAACAGATGAAAAAATCGATAACATATGGAAGAAGCTAGAAGAAACAGATGAAAAAATCAACAACCTAAGTAAGACCCAAGAAGAAATGAAGAGTGATATAGCTGCAATGAAAAACTCCATTGAAAGTATCAACAGTAGACTAGGAGAAGCGGAGGACCGAATAAGTGAATTAGAAGACAAGGAAGCAAAACACACCCAAAATGTACTGCAATTGGAGAAAAAAATTAAAAGACAGGAGGAGAGCCTAAGGGAGCTTTGGGACAACATGAAACGAAACAACATACGAATAATAGGAGTACCAGAACAACAGAAGGATGAACAAGGATTAGAAAACCTACTTGAAGAAATAATATCAGAAAACTTTCCTGAGGTGGGGAAGAAAAAAGTCACACAAGCCCAGAGAGTCCCAAACAAGGTGAACCCGAAAAGACCCACACCAAGACACATCATAATCACCATGGCAAATGTTCAGGACAAAGAGAGAATCTTACAGGCTGCAAGAGAGAGACGGAAAGTTACATACAAGGGATCTCCCATTAGATTGTCAAATGACTTCTCAACAGAAACACATCAGGCCAGAAAAGAATGGACTGAAATTTAAAAAGTGATGCAAAGCAAAGGACTGAATCCAAGAATACTCTATCCAGCAAGGCTATCATTCAAACTTGAAGGGGAAATAAGAAGCTTCACAGACAAAAAAAGACTAAGGGAGTTTGTCACCACCAAGCCAGCAATGCAAGGAATGCTAAAGGGACTGGTATAAAAATAAGAAATAAAAAGCTCAGAAAGAAAACAGCCACACAAAAAAAGAAATGGCTACAAACAAGTACCTTTCAATAATAACTTTAAACGTAAACGGACTAAATGCTCCAACCAAAAGACATCGAGTGGCTGAATGGATAAAAAAACATGACCCTTACATCTGCTGTCTACAAGAAACCCACCTCATTAGAAGGGACTCACACAGACTGAAAGTGAAAGGATGGAAAAATATCTTTCAGGCAAATGGAAAGGAAAAGAAAGCTGGGGTAGCAATACTTATATCGGACAAAATAGACCTCAAAGTGAAGGCCTTAACAAGAGATAAGGAAGGCCACTTCATAATACTAAAGGGATCAATACAACAAGAAGATATAACCCTGGTAAACATATATGCACCCAATGTAGGAGCACCCAAATTCATAAAAAAACTCCTGGAAAATATCAAAGGAGAGATCGACAACAATACAATCCTAGTAGGGGACTTTAATACACCATTGAAAGCACTGGATAAGTCCTATAGACAAACAACCAGCAAAGATACAGCAATCCTAAATGACTCACTAGATCAGATGGACTTAATAGACATCTTCAGAACACTTCACCCCAAAGCCAGAGAATATACGTTCTTCTCAGGTGCTCATGGGACATATTCAAAAATAGACCACATATTGGGTCACAAGCAAAGTATCCCCAAATTCAAGAAGATTGAAATAATAAAAAGCATCTTCGTAGACCACGATGGCATAATATTAGAAATAAACTACAATAAAAACAACCCAAAATACTCAAACACCTGGAAGCTGAATAGCATGCTTTTAAATATTGATTGGGTTACCAATGAGATCAAAGAAGAAATTAAAAACATCCTGGAAACTAATGACAATGAAAACACAACAATCCAAAACCTATGGGACACATTGAAAGCAGTCCTGAGAGGGAAGTTTATAGCTCTACAGGCCTATCTCAAAAAACAAGAAAAAATGGTAGTAAATCATCTAACTCTACAACTCAAAGAATTAGAAAGAGAGCAACAAGAAAACCCCAGAGTGAGCAGAAGGAAGGAGATAATAAAGATTAGAGCAGAAATAAATGACATAGAGACCAAAAAAACAATACAGAAAATCAATGAAACCAAGAGCTGGTTCTTTGAAAGGATAAACAAGATTGATAAACCTCTAGCCAGACTCACCAAGAAGCAGAGAGAGAGGACCCAAATAAACAAAATCAGAAACGATAGAGGCGAAATAACAACAGACCCCACAGAAATACAAATGATTGTTAAAAAATACTATGGACAGCTTTACTCCAACAAACTAGACAACCTGGAGGAAATGGACAAATTCCTAGAAAAATACAGCATTCCAAAACTCAATCAGGAAGAATCTAAAAATCTCAACAGGCCAATAACTATGGAAGAAATTGAAGCAGTCATCAAAAAGCTTCCATCAAACAAAAGCCCAGGACCAGACGGCTTCACAGGGGAGTTTTACCAAACATTCAAGGAAGAACTAAAACCTATCCTCCTCAGACTACTACAAAAAATTCAAGAGGAAGGAACACTTCCAAGCTCATTCTATGAAGCCAGCATCACCCTAATACCAAAACCAGGTAAAGACAACACAATGAAAGAGAATTACAGGCCAATATCCCTCATGAACATAGATGCCAAAATCCTCAACAAAATCTTAGCAAATCGGATCCAGCAGTACATCAGAAAGATCATACACCATGACCAAGTAGGATTTATCCCAGGGATGCAAGGATGGTACAATATCCGCAAATCAATAAACGTGATA
Organism: Myotis daubentonii; assembly: GCF_963259705.1. Classification (NCBI taxonomy): domain Eukaryota; kingdom Metazoa; phylum Chordata; class Mammalia; order Chiroptera; family Vespertilionidae; genus Myotis; species Myotis daubentonii. Next base: position 15,274,972 of record NC_081848.1, on the reverse strand, counting down.
CATCACATAAACAAATTGAAAGAAAAAAACCACATGGTCATATCAATTGATGCAGAAAAAGCATTTGACAAAATTCAACACCCATTTTTGATAAAAACTCTCAGCAAGGTGGGAGTAGAAGGATCATACCTCAACATAATAAAAGCCATATATGACAGGCCCACAGCCAACATCATACTCAACGGACAAAAACTAACACCATTTCCCCTAAGAACAGGAACAAGACAGGGATGCCCCCTCTCACCACTCCTGTTCAACATAGTACTGGAAGTGTTAGCCATTGCAATTCGGCAAGAAGAAGAAATAAAAGGTATCCAAATTGGAAAAGAGGAAGTAAAACTGTCCTTATTTGCAGACGACATGATATTATACATACAAAACCCTAGAGATTCCATCAAAAAGCTACTAGACTTAATACATGAATTTGGCAATGTAGCAGGATACAAAATTAACCCCAAGAAATCTGAGGCATTTCTATACACCAATAGTGAACTTTCAGAAAGAGAGATTATAAAAACAATCCCGTTTACCATTGCACCGAAAAAACTAAGCTACCTAGGAATAAACTTAACTAAAGAGGTAAAAGACCTCCACTCAGAAAACTACAGGACGTTGAAAAAAGACATAGAGGAAGACATAAACAGATGGAAGAACATACCGTGTTCATGGATTGGTAGAATCATCATCATTAAAATGTCCATACTACCCAAAACAATCTATAAATTCAACGCACTTCCCATTAAAGTACCAACAGCATACTTCAGAGATCTAGAACGAACTTTCCAAAAATTCATCTGGAATAAAAAAAGACCCCGAATAGCTACAGCAATCCTGAAAAAGAACAAAGTAGGTGGGATCTCAATACCAGATATCAAGTTGTATTACAAAGCCACTGTTCTCAAAACTGCCTGGTACTGGCACAAGAATAGGCATATAGATCAATGGAATAGAATAGAGAGCCCAGAAATCGGCCCGAACCAATATGCTCAATTAATATTTGACAAAGGAGGCAAGAACATACAATGGAGCCAAGATAGTCTTTTCAATAAATGGTGTTGGGAAAATTGGACAGATATATGCAAGAAAATGAAACTAGACCACCAACTTACACCATACACAAAAATAAACTCAAAATGGATAAAGGACTTAAATGTACGACAGGATACCATAAAAATTCTAGAAGAATCCAAAGGCAAGAAAATCTCAGACATATGCCGAAGCAATTTCTTCACTGATACAGCTCCTAGGGCACTTGAAACTAAAGAAAAAATGAACAAATGGGACTACATCAAAATAAAAAGCTTCTGCACAGCAAAAGAAACCATCAACAAAACAACGAGAAAACCCACTGTGTGGGAAAACATATTTGCCAATGACATATCTGATAAGGGCCTAATCTCCAAAATTTATAGGGAACTCATACAACTTAACAAAAGGAAGATAAACAATCCAATCAAAAAATGGGCAAAGGACCTAAATAGACACCTTTCAAAAGAGGACATTCAGAAAGCCAAGAGACATATGAAAACATGCTCAAAGTCACTAATCATCCGAGAGATGCAAATCAAAACAGCAATGAGGTACCATCTCACACCTGTCAGACTGGCTATCATCAACAAATCAACAAACGACAAGTGCTGGAGAGGATGTGGAGAAAAAGGAACACTTGTGCACTGCTGGTGGGAATGCAGACTGGTGCAGCCACTATGGAAGACAGTATGGAGTTTCCTTAAAAAACTGAAAATGGAACTCCCATTTGACCCTGTGATCCCACTTCTAGGAATATATCCCAAGAAACCAGAAACACCAATCAGAAAGGATATATGCACCCCTATGTTCATAGCAGCACAATTCACCATAGCTAAGATCTGGAAACAGCCTAAGTGCCCATCAGTAGATGAATGGATTAGAAAACTGTGGTACATCTACACGATGGAATACTATGCTGCTGTAAAAAGGAAGGAACTCTTACCATTTGCAACGTCATGGATGGAACTGGAGAGCATTATGCTAAGTGAAATAAGCCAGTCAATAAAGGAAAAATACCACATGATCTCACTCATTCATGGACAATAGAGACCATTATAAACTTTTGAACAATAATAGATACAGAGGCAGAGCTGCCTCAAACAGATTGTCAAACTGCAGCGGGAAGGCCGGGGAGGGTTGGGGGGCAGAAGGTAGGGGGGTAAGAGATCAACTAAAGGACTTGTATGCATGCATATAAGCATAACCAATGGACATAAGACACTGGGTGATAGGGGAGGCTAGGGGACTGTCTAGGGCGGGGGGATAAAATGGATACATATGTAATACCCTTTGTAATACTTTAAGCAATAAAAAAAATAAAAATAAAAATAAAAATAAAAATAAAAAAAGAACAACAACAGAAAGAAATGTAGCTGAATATTTGGCTGTTCTCTAAACAGAAAAAGATATTCTAGGCTTAAAAGAAATCCCCCCAAATCTTAAAATATTGACATATTTGACAGCATAAAAATATTAAATATCTATATTTTAGATAAAAATATTTGGAAAGTAATTATTTAAAACTATATACAAATATTTGCATTAAGTATAATGAAGTGGTAATATATGTACAACCCATATAATTCAATAACAAAATATTAACCTTAACCTGTTTACCCCCCTATCTCCTAATAGAAAAAGAGTACAGAATATAAACACATAGGCTACAAGAAAAACTGCTAATAAATATCTGAAAAACATTTAAATGCATTATTAACATGACAAGTGTGAAACTTCCAGTGAAGTACCATATTTTTACCTACTGAAAAGAAGTAGTAGGATATTTTTAAATTGAGAATATCTTCAATGGGTGAGACTATGATAAAATAGACACCGAATAAGCAGTTTTGAGGATGTAAGCAGGTTTAACATTTTCAGAAAAATAATTTTGCATTGTGTTGTATAGAAGGTACTTTAAGTTATAACGATTTTTAACCCAGTACATTTCACATTAATGGAATTTATATTAAAGGAAAAAATAAAATACAAAGATTAATGCTACAGGTGACATTCATAGTAAAAAAAACACACCAGAAAAACAGATCTGACTCTCAACAATATAGATACACAAATATTATAGAATATTATGTAGCCTTCAAAAAGGATTTTCAAAAGAAAATTTAGTGACATTAAAAGCTAAGAAAAGGTACAAAAATTATATCTACAGTCTAATCACAACTGGATTAAATAATACTCATGGATGAAGAAAAATGTAAAATGTTAACAATTACTAATACTGAATGAAAGTATCATGGGTGATTATTCTATTCTTTTAATGTACACTGTAAGTTTTTTCCCAAGTTTTGTATAATAAACCAGTATTTCTTTCATGACATTTCTTAATTTTTAAAAGACATATTGTGTTTTATCAATGCAATTATACACCATTGCTTCAGGCTCCTTAGTCAGAAATGTCTCCCTGTGACAGCGTGCAGAACGCCAGTGGAGTCACCCTAAAGAAGCCACCACAGAAGTCCACTCCAGCAGAGACTGGTGATGTCTTGGGGTTCTGGTCTTTTGGCCAAGTTGTTCCCTCTCTGTGGACTGCTGCATACTGAACACTCCCTGACCCTGGGCATGTGCCCCACAACCCCCAGGAAGAGTGAGGCTCCTCTTCCTGCAACCCCCCACAGGGCAGTGCCTACCCTGCTTACTCATGCCACATTCTCCCCAATAATTAGTCTTTCTAAGAAAAGTGTTTTCTCTTTCCTTAGGCTCTAACCCCCCTATAGAAGCTCAGGAACTATTTTCTGGATGTTTGAGAGCTTGAAGAAAGAAACAGGGTTTAAAACAAATCTACTCTTTTCGCCATGTTTCCATGTATTCACTTATCTACACTAATAAGGGAGAAACATGCAAATTGGCGTCACTCTGCTACACCCACCAGCCAATCAGGATGAGTATGCAAATTAACTCAACAAAGATGGTGGTCAATTTGCATATGCAGGTGGGGAGAGAAGACTGAAGGCTCCGGCCGAGTGAAGACTGAAGACTGAAAACTGAAGACTGAAGACTGAAGATGACTGAAGACTGAAGAGGCTTGCCTTCTCTGCTGCGGCTGGAGCAAAGGCCTGGGTCCCAGGTGCCAGAGGAAAACCAGCTGGCAGCCAGGGGAAGGAAAGCCTATTGCACAAATCTCTTCGTGCAACAGGCCTCTAGTTAATTTAATAAACCATTATGAATATTCTATTATGAAGAGATTTAAAGATTAATAGTGTCCAATCTTTGTCCTAGAGGGGCCAGTAGTCTGAGAGAACTCAGATTTGTAAAGAATTAATTATATGAGTTATGTTTCGAATTCTTCTTGTCTGCAAAATGCTCCCTTTTGGGGTTTCTCATATCTTTTTCTACTAATGATCCCAGAAAATGTATCTGAAAAAAACACATGAATTTTTCTAAAACCATCTTATTTTTATGAACAGAATGTTTAAGGGCAGAGACATGAAAATAAAAGGCAGCATCTTTTTTTTAATTGCCCTGGTTAATTGAGAAAGACTTTAAAGCTCAGAAGAGATTCAAATACAGTGAATTTTTGGAATGTGCTTGGAATTTCCTGAGGCGGGGCGGGGGGGGGGGGAATCAAAACATAATTTGACCTATTCACTGGGAAGTACTGCTTTTGTTACTATCCCTAAAGCAGCAGTTTTTCCTTAGGAAGGGTAGAATACTTTAAAGCCAATTCATGTCAATGGAGCCAGGAAGACGCAGGCCTTATCGTGATAATAAAAGTACTTTCATTGCCAAGTGCTATCCTCTGCACAATCCTGTGAGGAAAGCGGGCAGACAACTACAATGCCACCTCCTTTGCAGATGTGAAACCAAAGTGCGAAGTGGTTTACCCAAGGCCTCACCTGAGTGACAGGTAGAAGAAGGAAGAGGCTGGAGAAGATCTCTGACCCCAAGCCCAGGCTTTTCTCAACCTCAAGGGGCTGCTGGAGTGAAGCAATGCCAACTGCAAAGGATAAAACAAACATTGAGAACATGAACCTTTAACAGCAATAGCACGACCTAGTAAAGTGGCGTCACCTGAGCCAAGACTCCTAAATACCCAGAAGCCTGTGAGAAAAACAAAGCATGATGAGAGGGAAGAAACAGTGGTGCTGACCACCAGGGGATGGGAGTTCAGGAAGACCCTCACTGTTTGCTCCAGGCACGTGGTCAGAGTAAACAAGGATAACAGTCTCTCTGCCCAGTCTCCCCCCAGACTCGCTGCCTTGTCTCGTGATCCATGAGACCAGTGACAGAGACTTTAAGTGAACACTGATGGACTCCAACGCGCTCCGCACGTTCTTTCAGGGCTTACACATGCTCAAGCTGTGGTATGCGGATGTCTCTTTGCAGCAAGAGGAGAAAGGCGTCCAGAGTATCTGCTGCCTCGGCAGACTTGCCTCACAAAGCCATCCTTGGGAGCGTCTTCTCTGCCTCACACTCCGAACCCGGCGGGTCTATGTCTTCCCAAAAGGGCTGAATGACTGTCGTGGATTGACTACAAAGATAACCTGTAGGAGGGGGAAGGGTAGAGGGACAGTGTCTGCTATTGACTTGCACCCATATCTTCATAAACTTGCATTGGAAAAGGCTGGTAAACATTTCTCTAAGAACTTTTGGCCATTAGTAAAGTAATTTTTAGCTAATTGCTACAGGCAGGTTTGGCTATCAGATCTCTCTCTCTCTCTCTCTCTCTCTCTCTCTCTCACACACACACACACACACACACACACACACACACACACACACACATACACACACACACCAGATATATACCCACTCACCTCCAACATTGATAGTCACAACTTCTTTGGGCACAAGTGGCAATAAAGTCCTGTACAAAAGTCCACCCTGGAAGAATCCTGGAGACGTGTCATAGGAAGTTAGGCTCATAAAGTACTAAACCACGGACACTCATAACCTCTGGCAACTCTCCTGAGAGCTCTGGAACCAAGGATTCATTTATTATTTGGCCCTATTCATTCTGAGAATCTGCCACGGGTCAGGTGCCATGCCAGGTTCTGAGAAGACGGAGATGGAAGGTGGTATCTGACCTGAAAGAGATCTCAGTCTGGGGATAAGAGACATGGGGATCTCATAGAAATTAGCCAAGATCACAAAGCTAAGAGCTCTGAAATAATAGCATACATTTATACCTTTGCTGAGTTACTATTATGTACCAAACTGTATTAAGTTCTCTCTATATATATTATCTTACCGAATCTTTCAGAAGTTACTAACCTGTTTTACAGAAGAGGACAGTGAGGCACAGAGAGGTGAAGTAATTTGTCCATAGTCACACAGCCTGCTCCTAATGGAGCCTGTTTGAATCTGGGTAAGGTGGCTCTATAGCTTGAGCTTCTTACCTGCTTGCTACAATATAGAACACCTACGGGCTAAGAAGAATACAAATGTATACGTATTATACAGATTAGAAAGCCAAGAAAAGTTTCCCAGAGCAGTTGTGAAAGATAAGAAGGAGTGAGTCAGGCAGAACGGAGAGAAAAGGAAGCTGAGAGAGAAAGCATCATGGGTAAAGACCCAGGGTATGAGCCAGTGTGGAGCTTCCAGAAACTTACTGTCTGAACCATCTTCAAATGTAAGTGGGTCCACACACAAAAGCATGCTCTTGTCCTTGGGGATTTAAATAGGCAGAAACAAAAACATAGGCCCAAGCAGCTGGAAAATTTGTTCAAACCTCCCGTCAAGAGACAGAGTCAGAACAAGCGGTTCTGGCAAGAGAGGCCTCAGAAACAAATCTAAGACGCCTCTTTGTATGTGTAATCCTTTGCGCGTCTCGTTGTATGAATCACTCCTGAGGCTGAATTTCCTTCTTCATCCAGAATAGCGTACACTGTTTGCCCTCACCTACAGGAGCGTCCCCCTCCAAAACAAAGCAAACATGTGCAGTGACATCATGGACATATGAATGTGTAAATACAAAGTGGCAAGGTAGTAAGAAAGAAGCGTCTACAACCCTAAATTAAGCCACCATTAAAGTGTCCCACGTGCCAGAGGTATAAGTCAAGAACAAACTGCCTGGAACCTCATGGATGAGCACAATCCAAGTGCAGATCCAAGGCCATGAAAAGACAGCTCAGCCCGTGGCTGAGAAAGCTGCTGGCGGCATTCCTTTCAATATTCACTTGGAACCATGTCCGACTGAGCTCATTTTCATCCTAATCCTTTTTAAGAGTTACACGTTGGAGATAAATTTCATGTAGTACAAAAATGACCTCAGTCATATTCATATTCACGAGAGAGCTGTGCAGCCTAGTGTTGGCCTACGGGCCCAAAATATGAAAGGAACTTTTAAGATCCTCATACATTTTGCCAAAAAGAGCACTAAAGGAGTGAACTGATAACCAGACCCAGCTCTTCAGAGTGCCCCAGGGTGGTCACTTATACTTTTAAATGATAGTATTTACAGCAAATACTTATAGAGAGCGTCCCATTCAATTGTCCTGAAATCCTTCTGCTATAAAACAACAAAATGTTAAACGAATCATTAAAAACATATTGTAAATATGTTCTGTTTCTGGTAATAGGTTACTGACACCAACATTTTTGCTGAAAACAAATATATACTGTTGGGGAGAAAGTTGGAACCCTGAGATGAAAAGTGAGCACTTATAGAGCACGAAACTGCTTTTATCCTGAGGACATGTGCAATGCCAAGAAACTGGGCTTCAGATGGGGCCTAACTAGACAAGGGCAGGCCCAAACAGAAAGCTAGGCTCCTAGATGGCTATGATTTCTGAGTAATTATGAACCAGAATTAAATCCATAGGCCTTCTTCCAAACCCCAGCCCAGAGAACTATAGGGAAACTTGCGTTGGAGCCAATCAGAACTCAGAAAGACAGAAGACAGAAAGAGATAAAGGGAGGAGAGAAGGAGAAGGGAAGGAAAGAATGAAGGAGGGTGGGCAGGGGAAGAAAAGGAGAGAGAATGTAAGAAAGGCAAGAAGAGAAAGACAAAGAATTAAAGGAAGAAAATCGCAGGGAAACATATGTCTGAGAGATTGTATGCATAGCTGACAAAAATTCTAAATAAAATATCAGCAAATCAAAGACCCAAAAATACATGAATGATCGTATATCATGATCAATTTAGATTTAAAGTAGGAATTCTAGTTTAACGTTAGCTTCACATTTAAAAATTACTCAGCACAAATACCATATTAACAGATAAAGGGAAATTAATCATATGATGCTTTCAATAGAAGCACAAATCAAAATTCAGAAAAGTTTAAGATCCATCCATTTCTTATAGTAGTTCTTAGCAAATAGGAAAAAATAAATTTCTCCAATCTAAAAACATTTCTGAGCAATAGATGTGCAACAAGTGAATTAATAAGTAGACATAAAACCTTGATAGAAACTAGGCAAGGATGACTGTCATCACCAATTTTATTCAATATTGTAACTGGGAATTCTCAGCAACATGGTAATTCAAGAAAAATAAAAAAATATATATAATAACTAGAAAGGATACAAGATCATATTTTCAGAGGATATAATCATATATCTGTGACATCTAAATAAATTACAGATACATTATTAAATTTAATAAGAGAGCTTAGCAAGTTTGCTTAATGCAAAGTCAACATGCAAAAATCAATTCTATTTTTATGATCTAACAACAAGAAGTTTCAATAAATTTTAAATATACTATTTATTATATAATGCAAAATGTTTGGTACATACAAATAAAAAATTTTAAAGAATGTGAAATATCTCTGCAGGAAAAATTCTGAAAGCTCATATTGAGATATATGTCAAATATGACAATTTTCTCTAAACAGATTAATAAATTCTCTTTACAATTACAATTCCACCCTACAATGATACTCAACACTGTTTCTCTCTCTCTCTGTCTGTCTCTCTCTCTCTCTCTCTCTCTCTCTCACACACACACACACACACACACACACATAAACACACACACCTAGTATACTCACACACACAAATACACAGAGTAAGAGGGTTTTTGTTGTTATTGTTTTTATTAATTTTAGAGAGGGAGAGAGATGGAAACATCAATAATAATGAGAGAGAATCATTGATTAGCTGCTTCCTGCATGCCCCACACTAGGGATTGAGCCCACAGCCCAGGCATGTGCCTGACCAGGAATCAAACTGTGACCTCCTGGTTCATAGGTCAATGCTCAACCACTGAGGCACCCCAGCTGGGCTGAGTAAGAGTTTTAAGTCAGCTTTTTTGTCTCCCATTACTAAGCATTGTGGAAAGACCAGGACTCTAAGGACCCTCAAAAGAGCCCGTGATATTACAAACAGAGCCTAACAAAAACATACAAAAAATATAATTTGAAGAAAACGAGGATTGTGTTGTAAGAAGAAAATTTCTACATAATGATACTATCATTGAATCCTCACAGTAATAGGAAAATGCATACTCCAGGATACTGTATAAGGAAAAACTCTAAAGACAGGAAAACAACATTGCCTTTTAAAAATATACTCTCTATATGTAAAAGGCTAATATGCAAAGTGTCCCCTCAATAGTTTGACCAGAAGACCGGGAGTTCAATCGCTCACTATGACATGCACTGACCACCAAGGAAGACTCTGGTCAGCAGCCAGAAGGAAGACCCCAGCCGGCAGCTAGAAGGCCCCAATCAGCCCTGATCTCTGGCCAGGCCTTGGAACTATACCCTTGCACAAATTTTGTGCACCGGACATCTAGTATAAATGTAAATATAAACATAAACATAAATATAAATAATATAAATATGAAATGATGTAAATTAAAATCTAACTAGAGATGTTGAAAGATAAAGTTTTAGCACAAAAGAGATTAAAAATAGAAGCAAGATACAAAAACTAGAGAAGTTCAGCCCAGCTGGTGTGGCTCAGTGGTTGAGCATCGACCTATGAACCAGGAGGTCACACTTTGATTCCCAGTCAGAACACATGCCCAGGTTGTGAGCTCCATCCCCAGGGTGGGGCATGTAGGAGGCAGCCAATAAATGATTCTCTCTCATCATTCATGTTTCTATCTCTCTCTCCCTCTCCCTTTCTCTCTGAAGTAATTAAAAAAAAAAACATTTAAAAAATTAGAGCAGTTCAGAAGGTCTCACATCTGATTAACAGGTTGTTCAGAAATAGAGTCATCCTATATAATAAAAGGTTAATATGCAAATAGACTGAAAGGCAGAACAACCGAAACAACTGAACAACCAGTCACTATGACGTGCGCTGACCACCAGGGGGCATGCATGGAACATAGTGGGCGTCGGCCACGTGGGATGGTGGAGCAGGTGAACGGGGGTGCCAAACCAAGACGGGGCACCGGTCGCTATCATGGGGGCGAGCCTCTGGTGGTTACTGAAAATTCTTTGCTCCCCTGCACCATGGCCTTGCCCAGTGCTCGCACCTGCTGCCAGCGCCAGCCCCACTTGCACCCGCAGCCAGTGCTGGAGCCACCATTTGCATGGCTGCCAGTGCCCAGCACCAGTCCCAATCGCTCGGCACCATCAGTGGGTGTGAGTGGCGACTGCTGGCCCTGATTGCCCCTAAGGGCTTCTCCACCTCCCCCTGCTCCTGAGGGGTGATTGGGGCAGCAGCCGCCGCTTGCACCCACTGCTGGCACTGGCCCCCATCACTCTATGGCCATCAGCAGGTGCAAGTGGCGTCAGCACCATCAGCTCATGGGAGTGGGGGTGGCGGGATCAAGGCTGCAGGCAGACAGGGAACCAGGGGCTGCGAGGAGCGGGGGCGCAGAGGATGGGCTGAGACCCGCCTCAGTGCCTACCATAGCCTCAAGAGCCACAGTTCCTTTCAAGGTGCACAAATTCATGCTCTGGGCCCCTAGTAATAGAATAGTACAGAAACATTTTTCAGAGAAAACTGAATATGATATTCACCTGGATCCATCGGAAAAGATTTAACTTTGTTTTATATATATATATATATATTTTTTTTTTATTGATTTTTTTACAGAGAGGAAGGGAGAGCGATAGAGGGTTAGAAACATCAATGAGAGAGAAACATTGATCAGCTGCCTCTTGCATAACCCCCACTGGGGATGTACCCACAACCAAGGTACTTGCCCTTGACTGGAATCAAACCTGGGACCCTTCAATCCACAGGCCGATGTTCTATCCACTGATCCAAACCAGTCAGGGCATCAACTTTTCCTTCTAATTCACTGATTTTATCCTCAGCTTCCCCTAATCTGCTGTGGTGCTGGGATCCAACCCCAGCAGGCCCAGGGGTTCCCCATAGGTGTGGACGGAGTCGGCGAAGAAGGAATGACATGGAGAAAGTGTTCAGTTGATCAGCAGCCTTGCCAGGATCTCTAGCCACAATCTCCAGCCAAGTTCTGTGTAGGTTCTCCAGCCAGGTTCTGTGTCCATGTTCTCTTGCTAGGTTCTCCAGCCAGGTTCTGTAGCCATGTTCCCTCGCTAGGTTCTCCAGCCAGGTTCTGTCACCAGGTTCTAGTCAGGTTCTCTTGCCATGTTCTATCCAGGTTCTGTAGCCAGGTTCTGTCTCTAGGTTCTGTTGCCAGTTTCTGTCCAGGATCTTTTGCCATGTTCTGTCTCTAGGTTCTGTCTCTAGGTTCTGTCGGAAAAGATTTAACTTTGGAGTCGAAGATTTACAGTTTCTGAAACTGAGTGAGGCTCAGTTTGCACATGTGTATAGTGAGGTCTGACAGCAAGGATTGTTTAAAGATGAAATTAGATCATGGGTGATAAATACTTAAGACACCAAAAAATGTGGGTTCCCTTCCCTCGCCATAAGGGTCTTCCCCACCCTTTTTTAATTAGGCTCCATAGTTCTTTGTACCAAGTGACAGTTCTCTATAGTGGAACTTTGAGTTTGTACAGTATATTATTTATTTGAAAGATCTTTTACAAATATTATTGCATTTGTTCTTCAAATATATACTTCAAAATTATGAAATAGCTGTGCCAATTTGAAAATTGATGTGCATAGACATGAAAGACAATAACAATGTCCAAAATTCTGCAAAAGTCCTGGCTGTAACTATTACATCCTTTATTCCCATCCCAAATATTTTAAGCCCACAACAAAGGCACGTACCCTTGACCAGAATTGAACCTGGGACCCTTCAGTCCACAGACTGACACTCTATCCACTGAGCCCCATTCCAAATATTTTAAGTCCAGAGAAAAGCTCTAATATTATAAAATCTAAATGACATCTCCCAGATTGTTACCTGACCCAAAAAGTATAACCTACCACATTTTGGGATTTGCAATTATATGGTTACTAGATAAAGTTCTAAAATTATAAAATAAAAAACAGAATAGTCCTAACCGGTTTGGCTCAATGGATATAGCACAGCCTATGGACTGAAAGGTCCCAGGTTCAATTCCGGTCAAGGGCATGTTACCTTGGTTGCGGGCACATTCCCAGTAGGGAGTGTGCAAGAGGCAGCTGATCGATGTTTCTCTCTCATCAATGTTTCTAACTCTCTATCCCTCTCCCTTCCTCTATGGAAAAAAAAAAATCAATAAAATATTTTTTAAAAAACAACAGAATAACCTCAAGATATACCTAAATTTCAAAAAAATAAAGAAACATATTTAAACATGTTTCAGATATACTCAAATCTTTAAGGCAGCGGTTCTCAACCTGTGGGTCGCGACCCCTTTGGCGGTCAAACGACCCTTTCACAGGGGTCGCCTAAGGCCATCCTGCATATCAGATATTTACATTACGATTCATAACAGTAGCAACATTACAGGTATGAAGTAGCAACGAAAATAATTTTATGATTGGGTCACAACATGAGGAACTGTATTTAAAGGGCCAGAAGGTTGAGAACCACTGCTTTAAGGGGAAAAAACAATCCTCATCTGGAAATAATATAATTTAACCTCCAACGCTTATTTTTAGGTACATTCCCTTGGGATGAGCTGCCACATAATTGTCAGTCTTATAAATTAAAAAGAATGTTCTGGACAAGCATCATCCCCAGGGCTCCAGGCTCTGCAGAGCTTGGCAGGAAACACCTGTGTGACAAGGAATGTGCTCCCTCTCCAACAGCTCCGCCTGACCTGGACCTAATGAGTTTTGTTCCACTCTTATTTTGTGACTTTATCTACATTGAGTATAAAACACCAACAACCTCAAATGCTGATTATGCAACCCAAGGACATCAGGAGCAGGAAAGTGTGCCTCTGAGGCATTATCTTCTTTATCTTTCACAGTGAAGAGTGTTTCTGAGAGCAAATCCCATAAAAAGTTGAGTGTCACCACTGGCATCATTGTGAGCAGCTCCATTCATACAAGATTGAAAAGATTCTTTCAGAGAATTCTATAGAGCCAGGATGACCCATGGGGGACAGTCCCTTTCCTAATCAGCAGTAGAGTGAGCACCATCGAAGCCTGCACTGAGACCATAGCGGTGACGAGGAGGATTGTGTGACCAGCCAGGAACCCTGAGAAGTAGTGGTGACCTGGAGTGGCTTTTAATGGCCACTCACAATCCATCTGCATCCACTAGCAGATTTCATTGATTCAGGCTACTGCTAAAGGTGAGAAAAAGGAAGCCAACTATTATCCCTAGTACTCTCATTTCTATTTTTATCCCTCTTTGAGGCCCTGGTGGTTTTAAGAAAACCTTTTTCCTGGCTGTCAGATAAGATGTTCTGAGTTTTCATCAGCATAAAAAGCCTCTGAAAAAAAATGTCAGGACTCTCCATCAATTTATAAATGAGGATAAATTGGCTTTTGTTGAAGTCTGAGTACCACATGCTGAACACGGCACGTAACATGTTGTTTGCTTGAATATTCCCAATAACCAATGGAAGATGGATCAAAATTATACACAACTCCTTATATGTGCAGAAAAAATAAATACCACGTCTTGTGCTGTTTAAATGCTACCTCCGCCCCTTGCTCTTAAGCCCCCAGTTCCAGTTGTGGCAAAAATTGCAGGGGGGCGGGGGAAACTTTATCTTGACAATTCAACATAGCCGTTTTGAGCAACTGCTCAGTTGTTCTGCATTTTACCCTGTTCTCGTGTGTGCTGCAGCTTGTCCGCCTCACAGTGGCAGAAAGCTTCGGAGAAAACCCTGCCCATCCTATCGGCCTTCAGAGGAGCACCTGCTCTTCCTGCAGTTGGTGGTTGACATGGGCCTCTCTTTTTGTCCACAGGTATGACGGCAAGGTGAGAGGGGGATGCCCATACAGTGTTAGGGGTCCCCAACTATTAGAACTAACAGGGGCTAATCTGGAAGGTTCTGAGGAGGACTCATAGTATTTCTGAGCTAAGTGGGATGTTGACAGTTAGTCCTAACTAAATGAAGGTTTTCCAGAGGGTGGAGAATGGTTTAGCAATAAAGTCAAGGGAGAAAATTTCAGGTTAGGAGCAGAGCAGCATTATCCGTGGCTAAGAGGTGAGAGTGGACAGGTGCAAGAGAGAACAAGTTCGTCTGCCTGACTGTAGCAGAGGGCTGGGCTCCATGGCAGGAGGACCAGGAGAACCACAGGTTAGGATGCAGTCCTGTTTAGAAGAGCATCTTAAAGTCCATATTGAGTTAAGCTAAAGAGTTATCATCAATGCAAGGTGCTGAGTAGTTCAAGTGAAATATAAGGTAAATGGCTGCACTGTGTCCTAACAACTGAGGGACAGCACAAGGAGATAGTGCAGGGCCTTCACAAACCAACGTTTGGAGAGAAAGAGCTTGCTGGAACTAAACAGGCATCATGAAAGGAAGAACATGAATGGGATGAGGGAACCTGCATGGAGTAACCAAGGAAACTAGCTCTGACTGGAGAAACCTTGAAGAAGTCAAGTTTAGACCATGGTACCATGTTTTCTTTTGTGGGATTTAGTTCAATTGGAGAGAGGCCTGACAGCTGGAACTTTTTCCTTAGCAGACAGTGAAGGTAAAACATGAATACCCATTGTTGGAAATAGCTTTGGGGTTACTTACCAGAGCCCGAAGGAAAAAAACATGCCTCTCCCCTGATGGGGCGACGAGTTCATTAAGGCCTTGCCATGTCTGGAAGGAGGAGAGCAGGCAAGTCCCAAGGTTTCTGCCTTGGGAAGAGAAAATCAGGCTAAGTTTGAAACTAGAAGAGAAAACTGGAACAAAAAATTAATGACAGGTGTATCTTACATTGAGAAAAGGAACTTGCCTGGTCTTGGGTGTATATTTCTTTTAACTAGTACTTTTAACTTAACTATAGCTATTATTGATAGAAATGTGTCTCTGTGGTTATCTGTATTTAGACATATACATAGATTCAGAGTTTGGCAACCTTACCTTGGAAGGAGTTTCATTTTGTAGGAAAAAATAAAGACTGGTGGTCAAGAGTTTGGTCTCTAGTTTAGATTTTAATCTTAGTTCCCCATTTAGTGCCTGTGTAGATGACTAAAACTATTGAGACTTCAACGTCTATCACCTAGAAAATAGGATCATGTCCACATAGTTCTCTATGAACCGTAATGAAAATGGACTCTCCTGTTTATGGTGTCTGCTGCTTTTGTATCCTACTTGTTTTCATATGGGCTTTGTCATTTCTGGCTCAGATCACCGTTAGCAAGTTCTTTCCTATGGGAATTCCATGCAAGCGAAGCTGAGGAGGAGACCCCCACGGGGCAGTTTGGCATTTGTCATTTTTCACTACATAGATTTTTCTCAGAAAATCATTATCAGGATGAAATAAGTAAATATTTGTGAAGAAATTAAACAGTAAGTTCATGGCTGTTCTTAATAACATAAATACTCAACAAATGAGTATTTTTTGAAAAACATTTTCTTAGTTCAACTCCCCCGTGTCCAGAAGAGGCTCAGGGTTCTATTTCCTCATACATAACTTTTTCTACCTGTTACCCATTGTGCTTTCTGTGTCCCAGGGCTAATGGACAGAATTTGTCCTGACTAAGTCTGTGCCAGCTTTGGGCATAAGCAGGAGACTTACCTCCAGGCACACAGGGTCCTTGGCCTTGAATCTACCCACCCTCTCCCTCATCTGTAAACCTCTAGCCCCCTAGGCTTGTGCCAAGTTTCAATAGCTCTGGGGGCTTTCGGATTGAACCTGCTCTCATGCCCTGGCTTTCTTTCCTCTTAGTTTCTGGTTCCTCAGAATTTCTCTTCTTTGCCTTTGAGCTGGGTTTTCTAACTTGATAGCATTGTAACAACTCCATGAATTGGGAATGTGCCCTCCACACTTTCCACGTCAGCTCAATCTACCATACTGATAGACTGAACCAGTGGAAAACTGGTAGAAATCATTACCAGTGGTAGAAATCATTACCAGTGGCACACACAATATAAACAACTCATAAATCAGGAAATACCTTTGATGAGCAATAGTTTTTAACACCTACATCCAAATGGTTGTTTTAACATTTATCAGCATTAAATCATTTCATGCAAGATATCTGATCATGTTTGTGGACTTACTGAAAACCAAATGCATTCACCTTTGTAACATATTTCCATTGTTATTTTAAAATTTGGACTATAACTCTGCACTCTTGGGAATGAAATTACATTTCATTGTAGGCATTTTCTGGATTTCCAAAAATCATCTCCATATACTTTTAAAAATTAGACTATTGGCTTTCTCATTACGACTTTATGCTGTTATAAGTGAATACCTAATATGCATGTTACAAATAATGTGTTCAAGAGCTAATGCACCCAATCTGCTTTTATCTTTTTGAAGTAGAACAATATTATATTTTAAAATGGTTTAGTAATTCTAATAAGCAAAATTTAAATGTTTTAAATAAATCTTAGCAAGTATAATTTCCATGAAATAGTTACACATATTATTGAAAATTGGATTAATTCTAACTAAAACAAGAATCACCCCAAACTTCACCCAAATACACAGTAATATTACAACAGGAAGAGAAATATTGAGGAAACAAATGATTTCCCTGGTATTTTACTTCCACTTCTGGAAATAGCCATATAGATAGCAATACTTGAGAACTCATGACCAGAGAGTGCTAGGTAATCATCCCTTCTAGTAAGAGATCAACTGCATGAATTTAACAATTATCAAATACAAGTAGAAAAAAATATAATTTAACAATGGTATACTCATATGGCAAAAGAAAATATCCCATAAAATATAATTATAGACTATGCAACAGCATGGAGAGATTTTGATAATTTTTAGAAAATGAAATCTAGTAGAATATGACCCTATTTTTCATAAAATGAAATTTACTTGTAAATAAATAATCTGGAAATAAAACTGGATTCTGGTTTTGTAAAAAAATAAAGTTTATAAACTATGAGGAATGATCATTTTAGGAAAAGAAGACAAAATGATGAATACAGAATTACCTGGGCTTCTGTTGGAGCCTGGAAAGGATTTGCACAAGCTCATTAGCTCTATGTAAATCTGCCCTCTATAAAAGTTTCAGCCACAAAATGGCAACAGGTATATATCCAAGTCAGCACTTTTCAACCTTTTTCATCTCATGGCACACATAACTACTTAGTAAAATTCTCCAGCACATCAAAATAATATTACAATTTTTGCAGACCTGACAAAAAAAGGTATGTTTTGTATTCATTCACACCAGATAGCTATTGATGTGTTGGCTGTTGTCATTTTTTTTAATTTGACAATCTAATGGAAAAGAGGTCAGTGCCCCTGACTGAATAGTCAGGTATTGCATGTTTTTAAAATGCTTGTAACATATTGGTTGAAAATCACTGATCCAAGGTATTAGAAATACCACTGGTCACATTTATGTCTCCTCTGTCTACCATTATTTTCTTAACTTTCCACCATAAAACAAATACTCATTTAATAGGAAAAGATACTTTTTAAGAAAGCTTTATAGGTACAAGGAACCAAGATGGTGGCATAGGTAAACACAGGTACTTGCCACTTCCCACAACCACATCAAAATTACAACTAAAATATAGAACAACCATCATTCAGAACCACATGAAGGTGGCTGAATGGAAATCCTATAACTAGAGAAGTAAAGAAGAAAATACATTAAGACTGGTAGGTTCCCCCAGACCACACCCTGCTGCTGCCCAGCGCTCTCACCAAGGGGTGGCAGGGACCACTCCAGGGGGACAACAGATGGCTGCCGGCCTGGAGACAGCCAACAGCGGAAGTCCAGCTCATTTCAGTTGATGTCAACTTTCACTGCCCAATTCAGGGTCCCTTGAGATAATCCTAACAATTTGGGGCTATTAGGTTTTACATTTAGTTGAATTTTAATAGCAATTGAGAAACCTGAAAATAAATGCTTAATGAATAAAAAAATAAAAAAAAGACTGGTAGAAAGGCAGAGATGCAGAACAGCTGGTCTGACACCCACATGTGATGTTCTTTTAATCAGGAGGGATATCTCCACTGCAGAGGCCTCCTGTGAGAAGCAAGGGGTTCCAGCCTCATAACAGACTCCCAGTTCAGGATTCCAGAGCTGGGAAGAGAAGTCCCTGTAACTTCAGGGTGTAAAAATCATCAGGGATTGTGGCTGAGTAACTCAGAGGCTACTGAAGACCCAACAATTCCTCTTAAAGGATGAGCACATGGACTTATATGGTCCCACTTCCTCTGAGTTCCAGTGCTGGGAGGCGACTTTGGGGGTCCTTGATTGCTGTTGGCATCACTGGGAGGAACTGGATTGTCTGTCATCAGGGCAGGAACTCAGGTACAGCTTTCTCCCAGATGGGGGTGCTTGTAGGGGTCATTGTTCCTGTGCTGGGACCTCCCCAATGGCAGAGATAGCTGGCAACCATATCTGAGTCTCCATCAGACTGGAGTACAGTGTTTGTTCCACCCTGGAGATTCCCTGAGGCCCTGCCCATCCAATTTGCAGTCTCACCCAAGCTGCTTGCAGCATCTTTTCCATATGAATGGCCTATCCTGGCTCAGGCTTCAGACTTTGCTAAAATCTCTCAAACAAGTAGCAGCTGGTGTCAACATGCCTCAAACCTATCAATAAAAGGCCCAATATCTGGCACTAGTATCAGCATGTCTCAATTCACAGCTGGGCCTAGCCTGGGCACTTCCAAGTCTAATATGAGTAGCAGCCATCTGAAGATTGCTCTGTAGTTCCTGCCAGGTGGCCCCAGGCAGTGGCTAACTTTGCATTTCCCAGGAGGCCCCAGAGCCAGTGCACCCAGTGGACAGCTTCAGACCACACCAGATTATAACACTACACATCCACAAACAACACGCTCAAGGGGCAGACTAAGTGAGCATCAAAACTCCACTGAAGCAAGTTCTGCTCCATTGGGGTGCTTCTTGCATAGCAGCTCTTCCACTGTAGTTGCAGCTGGTCCTCACAGCCAATTTGTCTGTAGGTCAATTCCTCCCAGTGATGCCAACAGCAATCAAGGCTCAACTACAATAATATTGTACCATAGCCCACACAGTGGTGCGCCTAGAATGCCCAGCTTGAATGACTGGGGAGGCTGAGCCACTGGGCCCTACAGGATACCTACTACACAAGGCCACTCTACCAATTCCAGGAGCCATAGCAGTTTTACTTAATTCATAGAAACAAACACAGGAAAGCAGCCAAAATGTGGAGATAAAGAAACATGTCACAAATGAAAGAAATGAAAGAAAGTAAACAATTATATACAGTGTTCAAAAAAATGGTTATAAGGTTGCTCAAGGATTTTAATGAAAGCTTCAAGGGACTTACTGAGAGATTCAAGGTACTAAGTGAGACTTTCAAGAATCTTAGTGAGAATATCAAAGACATGAAAAAGGTCCAGTCAGAAATGAAGCATACACTAACTGAAATAAAGAATAATTTATAGGGATTCAACAGTAGAGTAGAGTATTCTGAGAATCAAATGAATGATTTGGAATATGAGGAAGCAAAAAAACACCCAATCAGAACAGAAAAAAAGAAAAAAGGATCTAAAAATATGAAGATAGTGTAAGGAGCCTCTGAAACAACTTCAAGCATACCAACATTCACATTTGGGGGCGGGGGAGTGCCAGAAGGAGAAGAGAGAGAAAGATATTGAAAACCTATTTGAAGAAATGATGACAAAAACTTCCCCAACCTGGTGAAAGAAATAGACTTACAAGTCCAGGAAGCACAGAGAGTCCCAAACAAGAGGAACCTAAAGAGGACCACACCAAGACACATCAAAATTAAAATGCTAAGGGTGCCAAGGGTTAAAGACAAAGACTCTTAAAAGCAGCAAGAGAAATACAGTTAGTTACCTATAAGAGAGCACCCATATGACTGTCAGCTGATTTCTCAACAGAAACCTTGTAGGCCATAAGGGAGTGGCAAGAAATATTCAAATGATGAATATCAAGGTCCTACAACCAAGATTACTCTACCCAGCAAAGCTATCATTCAGAATTGAAGGTTAGATAAAGAGCTTCACAGACAAGGAAAAGTTAAAGGAGTTCATCACCACCAAACCAGCATTACATGAAATGTTGAAGGTATTCTTTAAAGAAGAAGAAGAAGGAGAAGGAGAAGAAGAAGAGGAAGAAGAAGAAGAAGAAGAAGAAGAAGAAGAAGAAGAAGAAGAAGAAGAAGAAGAAGAAGAAGGAGGAGGAGGAGGAGGAGGAGGAGGAGAAGAATAAGAAGTAAAAATGAACAATAAAATGGCAATAAATGTATATCCTATCTAATAAAAGACAAAAGGGGTAATTAACCATACCTCTGCTATGCTTCCCATTGGCTAATCAGGGCGATATGCAAATTAACTGCCAACAAAGATGGCGGCAGGCAGCCTCGCAGCTGGAGCAAACATGAGGCTTGCTTGCTCCAGTGATGGAGGAAGCCAAGGTTCCCCACCTGCCGCTGCCTGGCTCTGAGCTCCGGAAGCAATAATGTTTCAATTATAGAAGCTAAACAAACCCCAGATACCTGCTTTCAGCCGGCCGCAGCCTCAGAGCTGGGAGTGCCAGTGACAGCAACGATGTTTCAATTATAGGAGGTAAATAAATCCCAGAATAAAAAAAAAAGAAAAAAAGGAGAGTCTGGGAGCTTCAGTCACCTGCCAGCCTGAAAACGGCCCTCAGCCCCTCACCCAGACTGGCCAGGCACCCCAGTGGGGACCTCCACCCTGAAGGGGGTGTGACCAGCTGCAAACAGTGATCATCCCCTCATCCAGGCTGGCCAGGCACCCAAGCGGGACCCCCACCCTGATCCGGGACACCCTTCAGGGCAAACCAGCCGGCCCCCTCCCGTGCACCAGGCCTCTATCCTATATAGTAAAAGGGTAATATGCAAACTGACACTAACAGCAGAAAGACTGGGAATGACTGGTCACTATGACACACACTGACCACCAGAGGGCAGACGCTCAATGCAGGAGCTGCCCTCTGGTGGTCAGTGTGCTCTCACATGGAGGAGCTCTGCTCAGCCACAAGCCAGGCTAATGGCTGCCAGTACAGCGGTGGTGGTGGGAGCCTCTCCTACCTCCTCAGCAGCACTAAGGATGTCTGACTGCAGCTTAAGTCTGCTCCCTGCTGGCAAGTGGACATCCCCCGAGGGCTGCCGGGCTGCCAGAGGGATGTCTGATTGCCATCTTAGGCCCAATCCCCTGGGGAGCAGGCCTAAGCCAGCAAGTGGTCATCTCCCAAGGGGTCCCAGACTGCGAGAGGGCACGGCCAGACTGAGGGACCTCCCACCCCACCAAGTGCACAAATTTTTGTGCACCGGGCCTCTATTTTATTAATAATTGATTCTAAAAATCAAAATTAATGAACAAAATAAATTGATGAATAAAATTAGAGGCTTGTAATCATGGAATAGAGTAACAAATCTCAGAGGGAAGAGGGGGAAGGTAAGAAATTAACCAAAGATCTTATATGCATATATGCATGACCTATGGACACAGGCAATAGGGTCAGAACCATGTGGAGAGAGGCAGTAGGGGGAGGACATCTGTAATACTCTCAAGTGCACTAATTTCATTCACCAGGCCTCTAGTACTTTTATAAAACAAAAAATAGTTGCCGAAACCGGTTTGGCTCAGTGGATAGAGCGTCGGCCTGCGGACTGGGAGGTCCCGGGTTCGATTCCGGTCAAGGGCATGTACCTGGGTTGCGGGCATATCCCCAGTGGGAGATGTGCAGGGGGCAGCTGATCGATGTTTCTCTCTCATCGATGTTTCTAACTCTCTGTCTCTCTCCCTTCCTCTCTTAAAAAATCAATAAAATATATTAAAAATAATAATAAAATAAAACAAAAAATAGTTAAGAATGACTGACTCCACTCTGTGATGAGAACTACAGAGGTTTTACTTTATAATAACTGTAGTAAATATGAAAATAATCAATAGACACAATGTTTTTCTGATATAAAATGGTCAGTTTTCCCTTATTTCACTTTTTTATCACACCCTACATAAAATCACAAAGTTTTTATTAGTCCTATCTCTATTTTTAAAAAGAGCAAACTGTTCCTTCCTCTCCCACTACTCTAGCCCAGGCCATTGTCAGTTCTGGCAAGGACTACTGTTTTAGCCTGTCAAGAAGTCCCTGCTTCTTTTCCCCACCCTCCACCTCAGTCCGGTCTCTGCACAGCAACCAAATCATCTATCAGAAAAATAAACCAGATCATGTTATGCCTGCTTTCAGTGGTTCCCCAACATACTAGGAATTAAATGCAAACACGGGCTATGTGCCCCTCAGGGCTCTGTATGTCTGTTCTCCCACCTTCCTCACCAGCCTCACCTACAATTCTCCCCTTGTTTACACATTCCAACTGCACTCATTTCCTCCCTGCTCCTTCTGCAACAGGGTTTTTGCTCCACTGTCTTTGTACTTACTATCTCCATCTGGAAAGCTTAACCCTGGGTTTTCGATTGACTAACCACTCCTTATCCTGCATGTTTCTGCTTATTATCATTGCCTCTGAAAGGTCTTCCCCAAACACCCTCATAAAGCTGCTACTTCACCCTCCCCCCTCCACAAACCTCATTTTCTAATGCTGCTCTCAGAATATTAATGGGAATTCTCGCTCAGAAGCAGAATTACAGATTCTTTCCTACTCTATACACTTTTTATTGGTTTCCAGAGCCTTCAACATTCTGGACCTTCTCCATTTAACATTCCCCAGTGATTCTATATCTCTTAGAGTATAAATGGTTAAGCCTAAGGAAAGGAAAATTACCACCTCCTTCATTCTGGAGTCTGTTACTGTCAATAGATTCATAATCTATGATCAATATTGCTTCATCATTTTAATAGCCACATCATTTTTTTCCATACTAACCAACTGTCAACCAAGACTCTAAGTTTTTACTAATCTGCATGCTTCCATCCTATATTTGTACAGTTTGTTTTAAGCCCTTTGTGTATAAAGTACATTTTTCTTTAATTTCACTTTGGTCCATTTTTCTTGTATCCAAGACCTTCTTGAATATCAAGGCATTGCTTCCTCTCCCAGCCTTCATGTCATCCACAAATGTAATAATCATGCCTTCTACACAATTCCCCACTTTTTTATTTTGTAGGAAAACAAGGCCAAAGAGAATCAGCATAAAATAACCATTGATAGTTACAGTAAGGCTAATAATGTATAAATGTCCAAAATATGATGCTATTATATGTTAAGGGACATAAGAGCATGTCAAAGCAACCAGAAGGAGGAGGAAAAGAACACACTAAGTTGGAGAAGTGAAGAAAGGAAACACAAGTTGAATGAGAAGGAAAAAGGATTAAGAAACATTTGAATGAATATTGAAGCATAGAAAGTATAACAATAGGCAGAGTGATACAAATAAGATAGTCTATCCATAAGCAGTGCATTTACAAAGTTCTGTGGAAGCCAATAACATAATATATTCATTCATTTAAAATTTACATACCGTGCTATGTGTCAGGTACTATCTACACTAATAAAAGAGAAAAATGGTAATTGGCGTACGACGATACCCTTTTCATTGGCTAATCAGGGCTATATGCAAATTAACTGCCAACAAGATGGCGGTTAATTTGCATATGTAGGCACAATGCAGGGAGGCGAAAGGGAAAGCAGGAAGAAGCCCCCTGCCACTGACAGTGATCGGAAACCCAGGGGGGAGCTAAGGGCTGGGGGGCAGCTCTTTGCCCTGCCCCTCAGCCATGATCAGAGAATCAGGTGCCTTTTCTGCCCTGGCCAGTGATAGCAGGAAGTAGGGGTGGAGCCAGCGATGGGAGCTGGGCACAGTCGAAGCTGGCAGTCCCAGGAGCTAGGGGTCCCTTGCCTGGGCCTAAAGCGAAGCCCACGATCGCGGGGCCACTGCCACTGCAGGTCCCCGCTGCCCGGGCCGGACGCCTAGGCCAGAGGCGTCAGGCCTGGGCAAGGGGCCGATCCTGCAATTGGAGGGTGATGGGGGTCAATGCCTGAGGGCTCCCAGTATATGAGAGGGGGCAGGCTGGGCTGAGGCACACTCCCCCCCCCCCACACCCAGTGCACGAATTTCGTGCACCGGGCCCCTAGTATTAGATAAGAAGATGCAATGATGATTGAAAACAGACACACTGTCACTTCTGGAACTTATGGTCTAGTGAGTAAGAGAGACAAGCCAACACTCAAATAAATTAAAAAGTGCTTGTCTGATACAGGAATATATTTGGATACAAGCAAGTTTCTCAGATAAACAAACATCTTAAAGAATTTGGGGTAGTATCAGGGAATAAGTCTGGAACATGTAATGAATAAAATATGGTTTGTTGTGAATATTTGGCTAACAAGCAATGGGGAACCATTGTAGATTCTTGAATAAAGAAGTAGCCTAATCAGAGATATGCTTTAAGTCAAATAATTCAGCAGCAACTTGCAGAATGGGTTAGGAAAAGAAGAGGCTGGTAATTGGGAAGTCTGGTTGTTACACTAAGAAAAATGTTGAGTGAGAGATAATGAGGATCTACATAATGATGGCCATATAATTGGGAATGAAATGTAAGAATTATTATAGAAGTAAAATCAGTAATGTATGAACACTAGTTTGGGGGCAAAAAGGAAGAAGAGGTAGTCACAAATGAGAGCAAGGGATAAGTTCCAGTTCCAACTGACCCAGAAAATGGGGGTAGTTCTTCTAACAACACTAGAGACGCCAGGGAACTGACCTGGTTTGTGAGGAAAGAGGACATGTAGGAGGCCATAGTCGGTAGGAAGCTGGAAATGAGGAGCTAGAAATCAGGAAAGAATTGAAGGCTGAATGCCGCACAGGGATAGGAAGTGAAGCTTTGGGAGTGGATCCTGTTCATGAGTGAGAAATCACAGAGAAATAACCTAGGACTTGGACAAAGCCGTCTAGCAAGAAACCAGAAGGTTTGAGGTAGCAGCAAAGGAGATTGAAGGAAAACCTTTGGAGAGCCAACTTCACCCTCTACCAACAAGGAAGGACAAACTACCAAGAAGGAAGGAAAGCAGGCTCAACACTGGGTTCACTGTTCTTGTGTTCACCGTTCTTCTCTCCCTACAGTATTTATGAGGTCCCTGTCATTATAGCAGTCTTATGTGACACCCAGTCTTCATCGTTTTGGCAGCAGAAATGGCCACTGCTCTGCAGTCAGTCAGCAGCGGGTCACTGGCAGTGGATCCACGCGTAGGATCACAGTCCGTGCACAAAGGCACTGTGGTTTAATCTGGAGCATGCTAGAAATTATTTACAGCACATTGTATTAGATATTGCTCCTGCAAACTCATAGGCAGTGTGGCATTACTTTTATTTGGTTTGGTGCTAGCTACGGATCCAGTTTCAGCCTGAAATATAGGCCCCCTACTAGTTCAAAGGAACATCTAGTTTAGTTTTGCTGGGGCACTGTAGGTATGGTTTGCATCTTAGCATTTTATGAGATGTAAGTGAAAGACCAGCCCAATCCATCATGTGTTTGTTCTACAAGATCAAGAAAAGATAAAAAGAACTGTAATGTTAATTACATCAAAGAATGCGTTTCATTGTATAACTTGAGTCATATGAATTATAAATGGAGATAAATACTCTGACATACATCCATCTCCCTATTTGTGTGTACACACACACAAACACACACACACACACACACATACACACATACACATGCACAAATTGTTAATAGAAAGAGATCATAAGGGATTGTAGTATCAACAAAAAGCCTCACTAAGAAACCCACAGACCAGTGAACATTTCTGAAGTAGCAGCTTACCCTAGATTTGGTTTCCATGGCAATAAGTACTGAATGGAGGTTTGCTACTGCCTTTCCTGAAGAGAAGGGTCAGAAATCAGTAAAATTCTTCATTTTATGATTTTTAAAAAGTAGTCACCAAAAGCAACCACAGTAACTTTCATCACTGTCAAAAATAACTGTTCTGTGAAATTGCGACTTTTTACACTGATTAAAAACAGAACAAAAGGGGAATTTACAAAGTCACCAAGTAGTATGGTGATTTTATGCTGGACCCAACATACATACATAAATAACAAACCGATGGCTTAGGGTTGACCCTAAGCCAGTGTGTCTGAATTTGAATCTTAAACAGCACTTAGCCCAGTGGTTCTCAACCTTCTGGCCCTTTAAATACAGTTCCTCATGTGACTCAACCATAAAATTATTTTCATTGCTACTTCATATCTGTAATGTTGCTACTGTTATGAATCGTAATGTAAATATATGATATGCAGGATGGTCTTAGGCCAAAGGGGTCGCAACCCACAGGTTGAGAACTGCTGACTTAGCCAGAAAAGTACTTAGGCAGAAAGGCTGTATCAACGAGGTCACCTGTAGATGTGGTCTTTAGAATGTCAACATTTCCATGTAAAAAATGACCCATTAGTAGATGAGTTGATTAAAAAAAACTGTGGAATATTTACACTACAGAATACTATGCAGCTGTGAAAAACAGGGATATCTTACCCTTTGGGACATTATGGATGGACCTGAAAAATATTATGCTGGGTGAAATAAGCCAATTTGAGAAAGACAAATATCGCATGATCTCACTTACTTGTGGAATCTATTGAGCAGAATGAATTGACCAACAAAGTATGACCTAAAGCCTGGAGGCATGGAACAGACTGACATACCTCGATGTGGGGTTGGGGAGATGAGAAGAGATAAACCAAAGAACTTATATGCCTATGGGCATAGCCCATGGCCATGGGCAATTAGTAGTGAAGACTTAGGGGATGGGTAGGGGCTGGGAGGAGAAGAGTAAAGTGGAGGGGAAGGGAGATATCTGTAATACTATCAACAATAAAAAGTTTATTTAAGCCCTAGCTTGTTTGGCTCAGTGGATAGAGCATCGACCTGCAGACTGAAGGATCCCAGATTCGATTCTGGCCAAGGGCACATGCCTAAGTTGTGGGCTTGATCACCAGTAGGGGTTGTTCAGGAGGCAGCCAATCAATGATTCTTTCTCATCATTGATGTTTCTATCTCTCTTTCCCTCTCCTATAAACATAGTTCTAGAACATCTCAGAAACTCATCCTCCTATCTCTACAAAAATAATTTCCTCTAACATAACCTCATGTGCAAAGAACGCCTGCAGTTTTTCAGAGGCTGGAGCCAGAGAGAGTGGTGATAATGATTTATCATTAATGGTGTCATTCATTCAGCCTTTAATGTTTCACTGCACACTTAGTCTGTCAGGCATGCATGCTGTCGGACACAGTGTGCAAATATGGAAAAGATATAGCCTTTCCCTCTAGGGGTGCAGAGTTTATCAGGGAGGTACACCATAAGTCAATGAGTATAAAATAATAAGACGAGTGCCACAGAGGGGACTATTAATCCTTCCCTGCCTATTTTTGTCTTAGGATAAAGTCAGAACTTAATCACTTGGCCTTCAAGGCCCTCTAATAGAACCTTTGAAACCAGGACTTCTGCCTGGTCCTGCGTCTCCTCTCCCCTAAATCCTCTGAATTCCTGTGTTCCAGCCCTCACTGTTCTTGCTGAGGTCTCTCTTGCCTTCAGTTTCCCACATGTTGGTACCTCTGCCTCAAATGACCTTTCCCTGTGCCTTCATCTGTGATGCCTCCTTCAGGTCTCAACTTAAGTATCGCTTCTCATAATTGTTAGGCCCTCCTGTCATATGTTCTCATGGCTCCATTTTCTTTCTCTATCATAAATTCTCACCTTAGTGGTTTTAGTTTTCAAATGTCTATCAATCTCAGTGGGATTAATTCTTGCAAGTTGCCTCATAGCTCCAATTGTAAGCACTGGGCACGGCACATAGTAAACCTCAAATATATATTGAATGAATAAAATTGAACTGAAGAGCTAATTAGCATAACTTGGAGAAAATGTTATTGCTCATACCAAGTTTATTTGTGATGTGGCAATGTAACTAAAGAGATTGCAGACTAATCTGAAAGCCTTTATAAAACACAGAAACTTCTATAAAGTTTGTTCTGTGTTTTGTTAACTCATTTTCCATCTAGCAAAAGAGTGTCTGATGGGTTAGTAAGACTTATAAGAAAAACACACAATTTTAGATTTCAGACATTTGAAATTCAGGGCAATGCTCATAGTGGGCTGAAGTTTCATTCTTTCTCAAAGGTTTACTAAGCAGATGGTGGGTGTGGTGGGTATGGCATGAGGTGAGAGAGTTTAATTAGCAGAAAACTCCAGGTTCTGAAGTATAGTCGACAGAACAATCAACTAGGAATCAGAAGAGCAGGTTTTTTCAGCAACTTTGTCACTAACTAGCTCTCATTGATTTCTCTGGATCCCAAACTCCTTTCTTGTAAGACGAGCAGGTCTGACTAAATGACCTCCATAGTTGCATCCAGCCCAGTCCTTTGCTGAATCGATGAAAAACACACTCAGTTGCATACAAATGATCAATAGGTCAATTATTCTAGCATATCAAGTCTTCAAGGGCCTTTAACACGATGAATGTGTTCTGAAAAGTTACTGTTACAATACTACTTTTTAAAAATAAAATTTTCATTATATAAACATTCTCTGATATTCACTAGATCTCCCTAGACTAAACCAGATTAGGAGGTTTTGCTAAATTTCATAACTAGAATAGATCCAGGTACCTGAAGAAATGGGGCATGAGGCAAGGGAGTCATGTTCATAAACATACTTCATCTGACCTCTGTAGGTTCTGGGGACAACCGGAAGAAATGGACATGACAGGATCAGTTCAAGGGTGAAGGCTTCAGCTATTCACCTCCTACAATAAAAATGTTCACCATCACAAAACCTTATAGTAAGACAGTCAATAACTTTTAAAATCACTGCATCTATCCAAGAAATAAATTTTAATAAAAAACAAAGATAATCTTTACCAAAACAAATAATATAAAAATATCAACTACATCACCTCAAAAAATAACACCAACACCTGCTAAAATATAATAATGCAAAAAAACCTGCCTCAAATTCTGAATAAAAAGAAGAAATCCATCAGTCATTTGGGTAACTGTGATCATTAAATGTTCTCTAATGAGGTCACTGCCTTTTTGTCTTATTATTTTCTATATCACTAGTATAGGGATATACAATTTCAATGCTCTCTCCTTCTAGTCTAATTACCCTCCAACACTTAACTCCAATCAACATATAAATTGAAAAGTGTAAAATAGAAACAGAGGGACTGTTTCCTTCCTTTTTTCCTTCCTTCATTTACTTATTCATAAGGACTATTATTTGACATCTCTTGTATAACTAGTTTAAGGTTCCAAGGAGGATCTTAGTTTTAGGTAGAAAACACAGATTGTGGTCTTAAAACGCAGTCTATTGAAGAGATACGTCAAATATATGAAACAACTAGAAATAACTTCTAAGGATACGAAAGAATAAGAATTCTGTACAATTTGTACATAAGTGTGCTGAAAAATTAAACCATCTTTGGGACAGAAGTAGTCTTGGATGTTGCCCTGGAAAAGATAACATTTGAACTAGATCTTAAATAACTTGGATTTGTTACACAGGAAAGTAAGGAAGTGCTCAAAAAAGGGGAAGGTATGTGTGGTTATCACAAGGACATACAAGGATACTGCAGCCAACTTGGAGGGGTGTTCAGTAGACAAACCTAGAACATTTCAGCCTCAAAAACTAAGCTCAGTAATAAATTATAAACCATTTAAAAATTATAATTCTTGAGTCTGTACAGATAAAAATTAGTTAAGTAACTGAAGAATTATTTAGATATTAGATAATCAATTATAGTATAATAATGAAAAAATATGGTACTGGATATGAAAAAAAATCATCATTTCACGGTTATTGTAATAAAGACCAGATGAGCAAGAATCACTGATGGATACTAATTCAAGGGGAAACTTCATAAGAAACAGTATACTAGTATTTTCAGGTTTCTGTGCAAAGTGCCTATTAGTTGCAAAGGGGGAAAACGAATACACAGTGGAGAAATCAGGCAATGTTTGGCTGGGTGATCAATATTAACATGACCAATGGGGAACAGATGGACATCAAGTGCCTCCAGATGTGACACCCTGAGGACACAACATCACCTGTGCAGTATTACAGCCAAGGCAACATAATCTTAATCTGACCATGATTAAAGGAAACACTAGACAAACACAATGTGAGGGATGTTCTTTTCAAGGAGGGAGGAAGGACTATATATGTCAATGTCACAAAAGACAAAGAAAAGCTGTGAAAATGTTTCACATTAAAAGAGGCCTCTAAAGAGACATGGCCACTAAGTGTAACCTCTGACCCTTTGCTGGAGGGAGAAAATGCTATAAAGGGCATTATTAGATCAACCAAAAAAAAAAAAATGAAATAGGAATGGTAAATTAAAATACTGTATCAATGCAAGTATATACACATATACATTATGAACACATATACAGTGATAAAGGAGAGGCACAAGGGATGGGGTGAATAGGGCCTTCTGTAATCTGGTAATGTTCTATTTCTTGACTTTGCTGCTGCTTACAAATATATATATAAATGCCAATGAGTTTTATCTATGTTGTTGGCAGTAGAAGGACAGAAATGAAAAGCAGGTGGGCTTCTGCTAGGAATTCTGAATAGCAGAAAATTGAAACTTTCCCCTTCTCTATGGTATTCACCTTCGGATATGACAGTGCCTGCTACTGGATCATTAGCCCCACATAACTGGTAGCAACAGCAGAAAGACATCAGGAATATCAAGCTGATATTTTCAACCACACCACCGTCATTTCCCCCCAGTACCTTATTATAGAAAATTTCAGTTCAAAGAAAACTTTAATGCACACTGAATTTTAATCTTGAACTGCTCAACAAAATTATGATATGGATTAGCCAATATTATTATCCCTTCTGTAGATATTAGAATAGGCCATGAAGGTTAAGTGTTTTGTTGCGGCTCACGGGCTAATAAATGAATGAGCCAGGATTAAAACCCAGATAATCAGATTCTAAATCCAATTCTCTTTTCACTACATTGTGCTCCTTAATCTCTGTCAAAAAAGTAGACGGAATTAGAAACAAGTTTTATTCAAGGATTTTTCAAGAATGCTCAAATTTACTTTGTTTACAATAATTATGTGCTACTTCTACTGTATTCTTTACTAAGAGCCATGAAATATGTTAAGCCATGAAATATTTTAGATCCATTATATCTTTTTTTCCCCCAAACAATCTCAGAGGGTAGGTAATCTCCTCCCATCCTCCCCATCCCTCATTGTAGGCTAATGAGCTTCCATCAGAGGTTTAATGATGGCCTGCTACAGATAAAGAGGCTTCCTGAATTAAGTGAGGAGATGATACTAGCCAGTATCTTAGGATTCTTCCAAACCTAAGACTTTATAGCATTTCCATTGGCATGTATAAAAGAGACTATGAAGTCACTTCCACAAATAAAATTCTTAGTTGTTTTTAATTGGTTACTTTTTGTGCTCATATTGTCTCTTCAATATGTAATGAGTCTCCAGGTAGGTCACTTTGTGAGCATGTTTCAAGTAAGAAGAGTCAGTGATGAGTTTAGAGTGTCACTTGTCAAATAGCATGTCACCTCCCTGAAGGCTCCCCAGAGTGGACTTCCCAAATGAATTGAATTGGTCAATAACCTAGTCCTTAGTCTTAAAGACCCAGAAATCTAATTTTTCCTGTACATCAAGAGCACAGCATAGCACAGTGTACAAGACTAAGACTTTATGATTTTTAAATAAGAAATAAAATTTCTAAGGATATCAGACCCATTGGATCTTCCAGGCAGTGCATAGTATGCCACAGAGAGAAATAAACCATAATCAAAGCACTGATTCATAATCATGTAGTCAAAATAAAGGGTGCTATATGACTCAAATTTTAATGACATCTTTTTGGGCAGCTTATAATTCAATCAGGTTATGATTCCTAGGAGCAATCTTAACTTTACTATAGAATTACATATATTTTTTCTGATTCATTATGGATCAATATTTTAGCTTATTAACCCAGGCAATTTTTCTTTCCTTCATTTCCAAGTTCCCAAAAAAACATTGTGATCATTATGCACTACAAAAGATAAACACAAGTGGAAATGTTATCTATAAAATAGCTAGTAGAAACTTTGTCTGGTCTAGGGAATGTGAAACTATGAATATAATACAGACCTTTTAAGGGCACTTGAAATCTGATAATAAAAACTGAATAGATAACATGTACATCAGCAGTCATCATTATGAGATAATATCCTACTTGTAATAGAAACATGGAAAATGGAAATAAGGATAGTGTATTATAACTACTTTTGAATTCCATCTATTCTTCTTTTACAGGGATATGTGCTCACATTTTGTTTGATCTTTTCATTTCCCTTATATTTTCATTCTCATCAGAAGTGATTAAATATTCATTCATTGTTGCCTATGCCAGATTCTCTGAGCCCCACAATATGTTTGCCTGTGAGCAATGCCAAACTATAACATGGACACAGGGTACATGTTCTTGGAGATGGAGAGAGTTCTTCATCCTAACATGTCAAAAATAGAGGAGGAATAAAATACATGAATATTTATTAAGTCCTTAATTTATGACAGGCTCCATTTTAGACAGTTTAATCTCATTCATTCCTTATGTAACATTTCAAATAATTATCCCCACTTTATAGAGGCAGGAATTGAGCTAAGAGAGATTACCTGAATAATGGTTTATAAATATTGAATATCAGGGCTGGAATTTGAACCCAATCTGTCTGATTTGAATGCCTGATTTCTATCTGTATGCTGTTCTATCCTGAAATCCTGGCATTCTTTTTTTTTTTTTTTAATATATTTTATTGATTTTTTACAGAGAGGAAGGGAGAGGGATAGAGAGTTAGAAACATCGATGAGAGAGAAACATTGACCAGCTGCCTCCTGCACACCCTCTACTGGGGATGTGCCTGCAACCAAGGTACACATGCCCTTGACCAGAATCGAACCTGGGACCTTTCAGTCCGCAGGCAGACGCTCTATCCACTGAGCCAAACCGGTTTGGCAATCCTAGCATTCTTACCATCCTCTAAACGGCAGTTCTCAACCTGTGGGTCGCGACCCTTTTGGCGGTTGAACGACCCTTTCACAGGGGTCGCCTAAGACCATCCTGCATATCAGATATTTACATTACAATTCATAACAGTAGCAACATTACAGGTATGAAGTAGCAACGAAAATAATTTTATGGTTGGGCCACAGCATGAGGAACTGTATTTAAAGGGCCAGGAGGTTGAGAACCACTGCAACAGTACCATCTTTTGTTGGTTACAAGGGAAAAACCCGTTGCTCCTTCAGCTCCCTTAAAGCTGGCCCACTTAAGAGTTATACACACACAAAAGCAACCAGAATCATCATCCACAACCATTCACCCCCAACCACCCAAATTGCTGGATAATAAGATGGTAAAATTCTAAAATTACATGATATTGAGCAAAATTCTAAAATGTAATTAGACAACATTGGGTAAAATCTTGTGAACACTCTCATCTGTGCCAGAAAACTTTACAAAGCAAAGAAAGAAATAGATCTGAAGTGCAACCTGCTGCCTCCTGGAGAAGCTGCCTGCCATCCTCCTTCGCCACAGAGCTTCCTAAGCAAGGACGCCAACCTCGCAGGGGACAAGTCAAAGCTGCAACGGTTCAGGGAACAACACACCTGATAGGCCCAGCGTCTGGGGATGAATCATCCAAGAAATGCATCTACTCAGTCTCCAGGTATTACTAAACATCTACCCAAAGCGAATGTTTGTTCTGGGCCCTAAGCCCATGATGAATGAGAGATGATCCCTCCCGCGAAGATGCAGTAAGTTTTAGTTCTTTCACTGCAGTCACACATACAGCCTCTCGCATACTGTCTGCTGAACGACGCAGAAGTGAATGAAATAGACACAAATTCCTGCTCTGGTGAAGCTGCATTCTAGAGGGGCAGAAGGACAGAGGAACAAATAAAGAAGCAAAATGTACATTATGTCATATGGAGATTAGGGATTTCACATCTCACTTTCAGCAAATGATAGAACTGCTAGAAAGAAAATCAGCAAGGATATAGAATTGAACTACACAATTAACCAAAAGGATCTAATGACATATACAGAACACTTTACCTAACAATAAATATTTTTTCCAAATAGTTATGAAGCATTCACCAAGCTAGACCAGGTCCTCAACCATAAAACAAACCTCAACAAATTTAAAATTATTGAATTCATATAAGGTTCTCTGATCATAATGGAATCAAACTAGAAATCAATAGTAGAAAGAAATCAGGAAAATCTCTAAATGCTTGGATAGTAAACAGCCCATTTCTAAATAATCCCTGGGTGAAATAAGAAATCACAGAAAAAAATTTAAGATATACACAAAACTGAGAAAAATTAAAATTCAACATATCCAAATATGTGACATGCAACTAAAACAGTGCTAAAAGGGAAATTTATAATACTAAATGCTTACATAGAAAAGAAGAAATGTATGATATTAAAAACAAAAATTCCTACCTCTAAAATCTAGGAACAGAAGAACAAAGTAAACCCAAACGAAGCAGAAGAAAGAAAAAAATAAAGATAAGAGAAGATATAAATGAAATCAGAAACTGAAAAAATGTACAGAAAATCGATTACACCAAAAGCAAGTAGTCACAGATTATTAATCATACCTATCTGAATGGCTAAAATAAAAAATAGGAACACCACCAAATACTGAAAAAAATTGCAGAAAACCTGGATCACTCATACATTGCTGGGGGGAATGAAAAATGATACAGCCACTCTGGCAAATAGATGGCAATTTCTTATAAAACTAAGCATTCAATTACCGTTCAACACAGCAATTGCACATTTAGGCGATGATCACAAAGAAAATTATATTGACATAAAACCCTGTACACAAATATTCATAGTAGCTTTTTTGTAAAAATAGTCCAAAACTGGAAACAACTTTTGTGTTTTCCAACAAATGAATTGATGAGCAATCTGTGGTATGTCCTACCATGGAATACTACTCAGCAATAAAAAGAATGAACTATTGCTCCACACAGCAATTTGGATGAGTGAATTAGGATGAGTGAGAAAAGCGAATTACACACTGTATGATAACACTCATACAAAATTTTGGAAATCACAAAATTTTCACGATGATAGCAGATGAGTCATATTAGGAATTCAGGGTGTGGGATAGAAGGCAGAGCTATAACAAGACACACAAAAGCTCTCTGTGGGAACAGAAATGCTTTGTATCTCAACTATGGTGCCAGGTCAGGAATCTACACATGCGATAAAATTATAGAATGAAATACATATTCACATACCCCACAAGTGAGTACATGCAAAACCAGGAAAGTCTGAATCTACACATGCGATAAAATTATAGAATGAAAAACATATTCACATACCCCACAAGTGAGTACATGCAAAACCAGGAAAGTCTGAATATTATATCAATGTCAGTATCCTGATCGTGATATTTTACTATAATTTACCATTGGGGGATATTGTCATTGGAGAGAAATGGATTAAATGTAGTCAGAATCTTCCTGTATTATTTCTGCTAACTGCATGTAAATTTGTAATTATCTAAAAAAAAAAAAAAAAACCTTTTTAAAGTAATGTACCCAAAAGAAAAAGAATTGGAGAAATATTCGTATTTTTGGATTCTTTTTTCATTTTGCTTTTCTGGTTGGGTGTTTTTTGCTTCTTTGCACTTCAAATCTTTGACTTGATTCTTGCAATCCTCTGGTCTGCTGTTGGGAGTCTGTATAATATCCTTTATTTCAGTCAGTGTATGTTTAATTTCTAGTTGGTCCTTTATCACAACATCAAGGGTCTCACTAGATTTCTTAAGGATCTCACTACATTTATTGGCAGTTTCTAGAAAGTTCTTGAAAACCTTAAAAGTGTGGTTTTGAACTCTATATCCAGTAGTTTGCTTTCCTCCATTTCTGTCATTTGTGTCCTGTTTCTTTGTCTCGGCATTTTTTATGCTTCGCTGTGTCGATAGAGTGGCTTTCTGTGCTAAGTGTCCTATAGGGCCCAGTGGCTCAGCCTCCCCAATTACCTGAGGTAGGCACTCTTGGTGCACCCTCTTGTGGGCTCTGTGCACAGTCTTGTTGTAGTTAAGCCTTGATTGTTGTAGGTATCACTGGGAGGATTTGACCTCCAGGCCAATTGGCTATGAGAATCAGCTGTATCTGCAGTGAAGGAGCCTCTGGGACAGCTTCAAGCATACCAACATCCGAATTATAGGGGTGCCAGAAGAAGAAAGAGAACAAGATATTAAAAACCTATTTGAAGAAATAATGACAGAAAACTTCCCCTACCTGGTGAAAGAAATAGACTTACAAGTCCAGGAAGCACAGAAAACCCCAAACAAAAGGAATCCAAAGAGGACCACACCAGGACACCTCATAATTAAAATGCCAAGAGAAAAAGACAAAGAGAGAATCTTAAAAGCAGCAAGAGAAAGAAACTCAGTTACCTACAAGGGAATACCCATACGACTGTCAGCTAATTTCTCAACAGAAATTTTGCAGGCCAGAAGGGAGTGGCAAGAAATATTCAAACTGATGAATACCAAGAACCTACAACCAAGATTACTCTATCCAGCAAAGCTATCATTCAGAATTGAAGGTCAGATAAAGAGCTTCACAGATAAGGAAAAGCTAAAGGAGTTCATCACCACCAAACCAGTATTATATGAAACTAGAGGCCCGGTGCACAAAAATTTGTGCACTCAGGGGGAGGGGGGGTCCCTCAGCTCTGCCTGTGCCCTCTCCCAGTCTGGGACCCCTCGGGAGATAACGACCTGCTGGCTTAGGCCTGCTCCCGGGTGGCAGAGGGCAGGCCAAATCCCTAGGTGCAGCCCCTGGTCAGGCTCAGAGGAGGGCCGATCAGGGGGTTGGGGCGCCGCCACTGTCACACTCAGGGCAAGGCCGATGGGGAGGTTATGGTTCTACTCCATCACACACAGAGCAGGGCTTCTACTCCATCACACACAGAGCAGGGCCCGTGGGGGTGGGGGGGGTGCGGGTTGGGGCGCCACCCTCTATCACCCAGGAGCAGGGCTGATCAGGGGGTTTGGGCGCTGCCCCCTGTCACGCTGATCCCGGTGCCAGGAGGCCTCGTGGCTCCGCTGATCCCAGTGCTGGGAGGCATATTACCCTTTTACTATATAGGATAGAATCCTGGTGCATGGGTGGGGGCTGGCTGGTTTGCCCTGAAGGGTGTCCTGGATCAGGGTGGGGGTCCCCACTGGGGTGCCTGGCCAGCCTGGATGAGGGGATGATGGCTGTTTGCAGCTGTTCACACACCCTTCAGGGTGGGGGTCCCCACTGGGGTGCCTGGCCAGTCTGGGTGAGGGGCTGAGGGCTGTTTTCAGGCTGGCAGGTGACTGAAGCTCCCAACTTCTCCTTTTTTTCTTTTTTTTTTTATTCTGGGCCAGCTTTAGCTCTGGCTCCAGCTGTGAGGCCTCTGCTGCTGAAAGCAGGTATCTGGTTTGTTTGGGTTCTATAATCGAAACACTGTATCAACTCCAGCTCTGAGATCCTGGCTGGCTGAAAGCAGGTTTCTGTGGTTTTGTTTAGCTTCTATATTTGTAACAATGTTTCAAACTGCAAGCTCAGAGGCTGGCAAGGCAGGCGGGGAACGTTGGAGTCCTCTGTCACTGAAGCAAGCAAGCCTCATCTTAGCTTCAAGCTGCGTGGCTGCCAGCCGCCATCTTGGCTGGCAGTTAATTTGCATATCGCCCTGATTAGCCAATGGGAAGGGTAGCGGACGAATGGCTAATTACCATGTTTCTCTTTTATTAGATAGGATGCTGAAAGGTATCCTTTAAGAAGAGGAAGAAGAAGAAAAAGGTAAAGATACAAATTATGAACAACAAATACACATCTATCAACAAGTGAATCTAAAAATCAAGTGAATAAATAATCTAATGAACAGAATGAACTGGTGATTATAATAGAATCAGGGACATAGAAAGGGAATGGACTGACTATTCTTGGGGGGGAAAGGGGTGTGGGGGATGCAGGAAGAGACTGGACAAAAATCACGCACCTATGGATGAGGACAGTGGGTGGGGAGTGGGGGTGGAGGGTGGGGTGGGAACTGGGAGGAGGGGAGTTATGGGGGAAAAAAGAGGAAAAAATGTAATAATCTGAACAATAAAGATTTAATTAAAACAAAAAGAATTGGAGAAATGACATTGAAATGAGAAAAGGGAAGTTTGCTTTAATGCTACTGTCTAGTATAAAATCAGCTCTGAACATTCTTAGCCATGTAGTTTGGTTTAAATATCTTGAGCACACATTCTTTTTCTGGAAGATGCCTCACTTCCCTACACATTAGCCTAAGAGTGTTGGCACTCTCAAGAGAATAAAAAAGTAGACAGATGGTGTTATGAAAAAAAAAATTCATGGACCTAAATATGAAAAACCTGGCAAGGAAAAAATGTCACCTACCAAAATCAGAATTGTGTTTTAGTGAAAGTGAAGATTTATTTTGCCTAGCACACATGAAAGATTACCTAGGAATTACGGAACTGTGCTGTGAAAAGTAAACATTTAGTATGAAGAATCCTAAAAAAAATAAATAAATAAAGCTCCACTTGGCAAAATAAAATTTTTAATTAAGAAAAGCTGGCCTAATACATAACAGTTAAGTCTCTAAACTCAAGATCTGTGAAGCATAAAAGAAATGTGTAAAATTCTAAATGAATTACAAGTATTTTAATAAATCCATGTAGTTCCAAAATAGGTAAAGCACATACAATTATGTTCAAAAGCAAACATTAGTGGAAAACAACATTCTACATATTTTTAACAAGATTGATTAAAAACAAACAAATAAAAAGCCTTGTTGCCATCTAAGTGTCATGGGCCTGACCATTTTTATGTTGCTATCTTTTTAGTACTATAAGTTGCTTTTAATATTTCAGTTACTACATTTTGGCTTTATTCTAAGTGAATGCAAATTTTTAAAGATAATAAACAAAAGATAAAAAATAGAAAGTGTATGAGAATCGATTTATTCTCCCATTATCCTTGTATGTATGCTTTTGAACCTAATGATAAGCAAATAGATTTAAAAACCTCAAATTATTAATCTATGAGTCAAATCCAGGGAGCCTTCACAGACAAGTTTCCCCATACCTTAAAAATTTACTTCGCTAAAATGTATAAATACTGAATTATCATTTAGATATGTGTCCTAATTTACCTTTGACAGATACCTTTCTGACATGTTAATTACTGTTTTTATAAATACTGAATTATCATTCGGATATGTGTCCTAATTTACCTTTGACGGGTACCTTTCTGACATGTTAATTACTGTTATGCTGAGCTGCTAGACTTATGAACCATAATAATTCATTTCCCATAGGAATAATAATATCCTGTAGTATAAAGCATGAAAACATTAATACAAAAGAGAAAACATTTTATATTGGCAACTCTGACACCAGTTTTAAGTTCTAAAGACAGCTGTGAATAAACTACCCACTTAGAAATCATGCTATTCAGTCTGCTTGCAGGTAAATAATGGAAACATTCATGAATAGAAGCATGAAGCTCATTAAAGTAAGGT
Organism: Myotis daubentonii; assembly: GCF_963259705.1. Classification (NCBI taxonomy): domain Eukaryota; kingdom Metazoa; phylum Chordata; class Mammalia; order Chiroptera; family Vespertilionidae; genus Myotis; species Myotis daubentonii. Next base: position 15,235,068 of record NC_081848.1, on the reverse strand, counting down.
ATTACAATAGCTTGAAAAAATGTTTTAAAATAAATAAACAAATTAAACCTATACTTTTTAATCTGAATTTTGCCTAAAGGGCTAGAGAAAAGACATTTTTTAAAAAATTACCTCCTACCAGAAAGGGAAACTAAAAAAGCAACTTACTATTCACAATTGCTTCAAAAATAATAACATACCTAGGAATAAATTTAACCAACGGTGTAAAAGACCTGTACTCAGAAAATTATAAGACACTGAAGAAAGAAATTGAAAAAGATACAAAGACAATAAATGGACACATATACTGTGTTCCTGGATAAGAAGAATTAATATCATTAAAATGTCCATACTATCAAAAGCAATCTACAGATTCAACACAATTCCTATCAGGATACCATTGGCATATTTCACAAAACTAGAACAAATATTCCAAAAATTTATATAGAACCACAAACCTGAATAGCAACAGTGATCTTGAGAACGAAAAACAAAGTTGGAGGAATTATACTATTTGATATCAAACTATACTACAAGGCCATAGTAATCAAAACAGCATAGTACTGCCCAGCCAGTGTGGCTCAGTGGTTGAGCATTGACCTATGAACCAGGAAGTCATGGTTCAATTCCCAGTCAGGGCACATGCCTGGATTGTGGGATCCATTCCCAGTGTGGGGCATGCAGGAGGTAGCCAATCAATGATTCTTTTTCATCATTGATATTTCTATCTCTCTCTCTCTCATCCTCTCCCTTCCTCTCTGAAATCAATAAAAATATATATTTTTTAAAAACAGCATGGTACTGACAAAAAACAGATATATAGATCAATTGGACAGAACAGAGAGCCCAGAAATAAACCCACACATTTATAGTCAATTAATATTTGACAGAGGAGGCAAGAACATATAATAGTCTATTCAATAAATGGTGCTGGAGATGAGTGGATTAGAAAACTGTGGTACATCTACACAATGGAATACTATGCTGCAGTAAAAAAGAAGGAACTCTTGCCTTTTGCAACAGCATGGATGGAACTGGAGAGCATTATGCTAAGTGAAATAAGCCAGTCAGAGAAAGATAAGTACCACATGATCTCACTCATTTGTGGATTATAGAGAACAACATAGACTGATGAAAAGGGACAGACCCAAAGACTGAGAAACAGCGATCAGGCTATCATTCCCCAGAAGGAAAGTAGGGGAGGGGGGGAGGGGGTGGGTAAGGGGAAGAGATCAACCAAAGGACTTGTATACATGTATATAAGCCAAACCAATGGACATGGACAACAGGGGGATGGGAACATGAGTTTGTGTGTGGGGGGGGAGGTTGGGGGTTAATGGGGGGGATGAGGACACATTTGTAATACCTTAACTAATAATAAAAAATAAAAATAAAAATAAATAAAAAGAATGCATCTTGACTTGACCAGCAAATTGACTTTGACTTTCAACTACACCCGCCAAGCTGTCCTCACAAAGGAGTTGATTGAAACATCTCTGGTGCTGTAGCTCTGGATTAATGAAAATCAAGTTTCATCCTCAGACAAGCAGTAAAGGAGGAAAACTCAGCCAGTTGATTATGCTTTTAGCTTACTGCTGTCCTGGTCTGAAGAAATTTTTGGTCCATTGTTTAAATTACTAAGGACAGCAAGGTATTTGTAAATTATCTTACAATAAACAACTTACAATAAGAAAAAAAAAATAAATGGTGCTGGGAAAATTGAACAGATACATGTAAAAAAATGAAACTAGACCACCTTCTTACACCACACACAAGAATAAACTCAAAATGGATTAAAGACTCAAATGTTAGACTCGAACCCATAAAAATGCTAGAAAAAAGCATAGGTGGTAAAATTTCAGACATTTCTTATAGCAATATTTTTCTGACATCTTTTCAGGCAAGGAAAACAAAAGAAAAAATAAAAAAGTTGGAGTACTTAAATTTAAAGGTTCTTGCACAACAAAGGAAACGATTAACAAAATGAAAAGGCAACCCACTGAATGGAGGAACAAATTCACTAATGGTACTCTAATAAGGGGTTAATATCCAAAATTTATAAAGAACTTATAAAATTCAACACCAAAAAACAAACATCCAATTTAAAAAATGGGCAAAGGACCTGAATAGACACTTCTCCAAAGAGGACATGCAAGATGTCCAGTAGACATATGAAACGATGCTCAATGTCACTAATTATCAGAGACATGAAGTTAAAACCACAATGAGATATCTCCTCACACCTGTCAGAATGGCTATCATCAATAAGGCAGCAAACAACTAGTGCTGGCAAGGATGTGGAGAAAAGCAAACCCTTGTAAACTGTTGTTGGGAATGCAGGTTGGTGTAGCCACTGTGGAAAACAGTATGCGTTGCCTCAAAAAATTAAAAATAAAACTGCCTTATGGCCCAGAGATTCCTCTTCTGGGAATTTATCAGAAGAAACAAAAAAAAAAACGAATTTAAAAGAATATATGCACCCCTATATTCATTGCAGCATTATTTACAACAGCCAAGATTTGGAAGCAGCCCAAGAATCCATCAGTAGATGAGTGGATAAAACAGCTATGATACATTTACATAATGGAATACTCACAGCCATAAAAAAAAGGGAAGGAAATCTTACTTTTTGTGACTACATGGATGGGCCTGGAGAACATGCTACGTGAAATAAGCCACTCAGAGAAAAACAGGTACCATATAGATTTCACTCATATGTGGAATCTAATGAAAAAACTGAACTAACAAGCAAAATAGAGATAGATTCATACATAGAGAGCATGCAGACAGCACTGGTGGAGGGGTATGGCGGTGAGGTGGAGGGATTGAGCAAAAAATAATAACAGAGAAAGAATTCATGGACACAGGCAACTGTGTGGTGATTAAAGCAGGATGGGATGGGTAGAGGTAGAGAGGGGTATAGAGGGGATAAATGGTGATGGGGAAAAATATAAAAGAAAATAAAGAAAAAAATCATTCAAATTGACCATTTATGGTGAAAAAGCCCAGTACCAACTAGATATGTCATCAGGCATTTCCCCCTAAATTGTAGATAAGAAACCTTTAACTGACTAAAATGTTTTTAATCCCATAGATAAGAATGTGTATAAAATTGCTCTCACTGTCCATCCACACTAAGAACCTGGTACTCACCCTTAACTATTCCTTCCTTTTATGCTCCACATCTGACCAGTAACAAAGGCATAATGATCTGCCTTTTAATGGTCTCTCCTTTCAAGCCCACCCTCCTACACTCAACATCTCTTTCCAGGGCCTTACTAGCTGGTCATCTAGGTTCCTGTCCAGCACCAGTCTAGTCCATTCTCTGGATCTCTATCAAAGTGACTTGACTGACACCACACAACTGAAACAATGACTTCACTGCTACACTCAAACCCCTAGCTTGTCCTTGCACCATCTTGTCTTTGCCTACCTCACCAGCTTTATTTCTCAACACACCACCCCATCACCACTCACACCATTTACATTCTAATCACACCAAACTGCAGACTCTCTCCCAAATGTTGCCTACAGTTTATATTCCTGGGTTTCAAAAAATGATGAATACTATGGATATTTTTTTCTGCAAATATTCTTTTTCCTCTGTATATCATGCTCTCTCAATCTCAATATAAGCTTCAAGAGAGCAGGGAGCTGGTCTTCTTGGACTGCCTTATCTCAAGTCCCCAGGACAGTGCCTGGTTCACAGTAAATGTGTGGTGAGTTTTCTAAAGCTGGGCCTAATATTAGTGCACATCAGCTCCATTCATATTTCTTTGTCTAGAACTCAGCCAGACTCATGATCATATCTAACTTCAAGGTATGCTGAGACATATAGTAAAGTGTGTGCCCAAAGAGAAATAATAGACTTGGATGAGCAGCCAGCAGTCTCAGCCATACCAGATAATTGTCATATAAATATAATGTCAACAGAAAACAAATCCAAATGTGCACAAGTCAAAGAAAAAAAGCTGCTTGTTCTTGAAATGAAAATCTACTAGAAGCTGAATGTAAGCCAACTAGGAGATAAATGCAGAAATAAATTGATAATGAACATTAAATAAGAGAACCATTAGGTGTCTAGATGTTTCAGAAGTGATTGCATCAATTTTTTATATATGTAATTACAGTACTCTTTAAACGATTTCATAACATTTTTTTTAAGAAGCTAGTGTAATATTGATGCCAAAAGATTGCACACACCTAAATCTACAGGCTAATGTTACTTATGAAATATCAATCCAATAGTCCTAAATAAAATATCAATAAATAGAATAAACAAAACATTGAAAGAATAAATCATATCTCTAAGTGGCATTAACTCAAAGAATGTGAAAATGTTCAATATTAGAAATCTCTTTATATAAATCACCATAATAATAAGTCTAAAAAGAAAGATTACATTATTATCTGCACAGACAAAAAGGCATTTCATACAACCCCTAATCCATTCCTCATACATAAATACTTCCTGCTCTGCTAATCCCTATATGTAATAAATCAATTAAAAAATTATATGGTAGGATTCAAAAATGGCAGCAGAGTAAGTGGAAGCTACAATGGCACATTTCCAGAACCAAACTGGAATTAACAGCTAAAATACAGAAAAACCATCCTCAATAATCACTGAAGACTAACGAGAGAGAACCCTGATAACCAAGGACAGAATGTGGAACCCACATAGAGAGTGGTAGGAAGTACAGAGGTGCTAAAGGGCTGGCCAGGCTCCCACAAATAGCACCTGAAGTTCTGGAGGGATATCTCAGCTGTGAGGAAAAGGGGGAGCAGTTCCCACTGAGAACACTGGAGACTAAACCCCAAGCTGTGCCCACCAGCCCAGGGCACCAGAACTAAAAAAAGTGCCCACATAACATCTGGCTGTGGAAAGCAGAAGAGTTGCTGTCTGCTAGGGAGAGATGACTCAAAATGCAGGCCAACACATAAAATTTCATGTGCAGCCACTCACTTTAGGCTCCAGCAGAGAGAGGGCAGAGTGGACTAGAGCTGTGTGAGCAGAAGCCAAGATTGGGGGCTCTAAGGTTAGAGCTCAGAAGGCAGACACCCTGGTTTCCTGTGCTGAGTTGTTCCCTCACACTGCAGAGGACATCCTCCTCATGCAGACCTTTACCATCCAGGCAACTTTTGCCTAGGGAGGAAATCCCTTGCCCCACCCTGTGGATTTTCTGAGGCCCATTAAGAGATTGAGAATGACAATCGGCCTGCAGGCAGAAACAATTGAAGTCCCATTTGACCCAGTAATCCACTTCTAGGAATATATCCCAAGAAATCAGAAACACCAATCAGAATATATGCACTCTTATGTTCATAGCAGCACAATTTACAATAGCTAAGATTCGAAAACAGCCTACGTACCCATCAGCAGATGAGTGGGTTAAAAACCAGTGGTACACCTACACAATGGAATACTACGCTGCCGTAAAAAAGAAAGAACTCTTACCATTCGCAACAGCAGGGATGGATGTGGAGAGCATTATGCTAAGCGAAATCAGCCAGTTGGAGAAAGATATGATCTCACTCATTTGTGGAATATAATAAACAACATAAACAAAACTAGAGCCAGAGAAAAAAAATTTAGAATATAATAGAAGTAATCCTGTTATTTGCATATTTTTAATATTTCCTACAACTTTTGTGATATACTATGTTAGTACAGTTTGGGTAATATTATTATATTTAAAATCTGTTTTTCTTGAGATATTAATCTTTATTACATGTAATATTATTATATTTAGAATCATTTTCTTAAAATATTAATGTTTATTGCATGTAACATTATTATATTTAAAATTATTTTTCTTGAAATAGTAATGTTTATTGCATGTAAATGGCTAATTATTTTGCATCTACAATCTGGTAATAGATTTATTTTATATATTGTAAAATAAATAAATAAATAAATAAAGAGGAAAAAAAAGAAAATCCCCCCCAAAAAAATTCAGTTACTAAAATATTGAGAATCATATGAATGCTTTATGTGAATTATTTTAAGATTGCAACATTATCTAATAGCTATGAGAGAGATGAATGAGTACAGGTATACAACCATAGTTTAGAGAAATTAATTAATGAAAGTTGCTTTTATTATGCCATTAGACCAGCTAAATATTAATTAATGAAGTTACTGTATAGATTTCAATGTGGTATGGGATTGTTTTAGCATAAACTGTTTTTCTTTTGAAATATGAAATTTTGCCATTAAAATAATGGTAAGAAATCTACTTAGAACCAATTATAGTCATAAAGGGAAGAACTTTCCCATAACAGAGGAAGAACATGCAGAGAGAGGGATTGTTTATTCAAAAGAAAGGACAAGTGAGTCACCATCTAGCAACTGATAAAAATAATGTACTTATTTCATTCCTTATTTATCAAAATTAATTCCAGATGAATTAATGATTTAGATGTAAAAATGCAATTTTAACCTCTCCAGAAGAACGCATGAGATAAATTGTCATTATAATCTCAGAGAACATATGCCATGCCTATCTTCTTCACAGTTGTTATACCAGCAATCCAGCCTCTTAACAAATATTTGTTGAATTAGAATGAACTGAATACCAGATCTTAAAGGAGTAAGAGGCATATTCTGTAAAGTGTTCATGAAGGTACAAATAAGAACCTTCTGCCAAAGAGTCTGTGGGGAAACATGGCAGTGCATCTAGCAGCAACTGCTTAGATAAATTTCGGGAAGAGACACACTCAGAGCCCCATCTGAGAGAAGTCAAGGGTTTCCTGACAGTGGAATGAGCCCTCAGCCAAAAGCCCCAGGATAGCGCCCGCCAGCTCCTTCAGCAGGGAGCTCCTCCACTCAGCACATCTGTCATCCTCAGCACCTGCCCAGCTGCGTTCTAGCCCAGAGACTTCGCATTCTGGTCCCTGGCTGGCCTCCAAAAGATTGCTCTTGGTGACGCCATCTGCCGGCAGGTATAGAGTATGTCACACAGTCAGGCGTACCCATGACTCTGCAACGGAGAGCAGGCAAATGTGTGAAGGATGAGCTGGAGCAAAGCTTCAAGTGGCGTGGCACAGCTGTGCACTGCCGAGATACAGCAGCAGGAGTCAGACCAGCTCAGCAGGAAGTTATTAGGGTTGCGGCGGCTTGTTTTGAGCAGAGGAATCTGCCCAATTGAGGCCTAGGCGGCTTTAATGATGGTGGCGGGCTTTGTCCCACAGATGCTATACCCCATAAGCAAAGATGAGCTTCGAGCGGTCTCAAGAGAGAAGGATCACAGATCCCAAACTGATCTTCTCCAACTCCCCTGGCAAAGTGATTATCATCAATCAGTGCTAACAACCTGAAAATGAAAACCTGTACAGAGTCTGGCAGATTTCAGATTCGCAGCAGAGGTCTTACGCTTGTTCTGAAACTCTAATCTTCTCTAAGAGGAAACTCTGCTGGAAATTTCCCCACAACACCAACAGCCCTTGCTCAATGTTCCCTGTTTCTAACGTTGGCACATGGATGAATCAGCCAGCAAGATTTTTATAAGGACCCACTATGAGCCCAACCTAGTACTAGTCCCTAATGAAGACTTGAAATTTTTAAAGGCACATACCTCAGTCTTCTATGAGCTTAGAAAATTTCATCATAATTTAAAAGTAAATTTAAGTCACATTAAATGTTTGGGCAACAATTAAGCATGGAAGTATGGTAATGATCATAATTCTAGGAAATGGAAGGACAGATAAAGGGGAAATACAAGTAGGGAAGTGATGTGATCTGGGCATTGGAGGGAAGGGGGGTGGGATGGGTAGGCAGAAGGGGAAGGAAGAACATTGTGAGTGGGAGCAACAGAATGAGTAAGAGCTCAAAAATGGAGGAGAGTTGGCATGAAATGAAGGTCACAGCATCTGATGGAATTCATGAAGCTGTGTCTAGAGGGAAGATATTTGGTGATACTGATACTGCCTCAGGTTTTCTTTAAGTTGCCCATTCATTGCACCAGGCTAACTTCAAACTAGCCAATTTGAAATAGTTTCTTAAAAATAACAGGCTGGACTATTACTTTGAGTCAAATGTTAGAGCTATGAGGGATCACAATACTTATCCAGGCCATCGATTTATTTCAAGGATTCAGGAAGGTTGTCCTACAAGTTAGTGAGGGCTGCCAGGCCTCCAGATAACCTATTCATGGACCTTTGCCTCTAAGCCATATTTCTCCACATTTTAGGCCTGGGAGCTTTTCCTTCTGGTATTATTGTTTCACTGAAGATTGTGCTTCTTAAGAGCAGGGATAGCCATCAACGTTTCTAGCGCAGAGTAATTATTAAGCACAAACTCTGTGCAAGGCATTGGGGCTAATATGATAAATATTATAAAAATGTGGGGTCAGGGGAGAGTAACAACCATGTTCTTGCTTGCATCCATAGTGCTGAATCTAAATGGGTAGTTTTATTCAAAAGCATGTATATTAAGAGACTGCTGTGTAAAATATGAGGACCTAAAGGAAGACAGAGGAGGAGGCAAAAACACATAGCATTTGTTGCAATATAATATGTTAAGTGAAATGACATCAGTGAGCTGTGGGTGCTGATAAACACTGAGGAGGGGTAATTAATCCAGCTTAGGTTTGGGGCAAAGGATGGCCAGATGTCAGGGAGTCTTCAAAAGCAAGTTAATATCTAAATTTGGTCTTAAAAAATAAATAGAAGCTAACCAGATGAAGAAAGGGGGATGAAGGAAACAGCAAGAGCAAAGGCATAGAAAAGCAAGACAACTTGGCGTGCTGAGAGAGCTGGAGCAGGTCAATATTGGCGAAACATGTTGTTAGAGTCTAGCAGAGGAAAGAAGAAACTGTTGAGCAAGCCATGGGCCAGACCATCAGGGTCTTTGCATATCAGGGCGCAGAAGTGATCTTTATCACAAAGGCTACAGGGACTATTAGAAAATCTAAAGTAGAGCAGTGACACGATTAGACATAACACATGGGTAATTGAGGGTGACAAGACTAGAAGCAAAGAGCCCAGTTAGTATCACATCAGGCAAGAGAGGATGATGGAACAACAGTAGGAATTAAAAAAATAGAGGGACCAATTTAAAGAGTATTTTGGAATTAAGTTTTATAAGATTTGGTATGTGAATAACTGGAGATGATGGAAAGAGAAAGAAAATCAAGAATGATTCCTAGGTTTCTAATTTGTGTAACTGCTACCACCAAGCTAGAGACTTCTAGAAAAGGAAGACAAGTTCATTTTGAGGTGTACTGAGTTTGAGATACTTTTGAAACATCTGCTTGGGGATTCCTAGCCCACAGATAGATTAACAAGCGTGAAGTTCAGAGGAGAGAACGGGGCAGGAGGTATGGCTTTAGAAGTCACCAGTCTGTGAGTAGTAGTTAAAGATATGAAAGTAGATGAAAATGAAGAAGATCTAGAATGAGAAAATAATTGAGCTTGGAATGGAGCCCTAGGAAGCAGGAATATCAGGCTGTAGGGAAAGAAAGATGAACCCGTGAAGGAATGGTCAGAGAAGATTTTCAGGGACACACAGGAGAATAGGAAAGCATGTCAATCTTATTTGACCTCAATATAACACTGAGGTCAAATAAGATAAATAGAGAGGTTTACATAAACTTTGCAAGTAGTTACTTATTGGTGACTATAACAAGATTCACTTCAAAAAGTGTGGTAGAAATGGAAGACAATTTGTAATGAGTTACAATTGTGAGGTGTGGAAATGAAGACTATGAATCATCAATTTGGGGGTAAAAAGAGGAGGAGAATTGGATGGTACCTTGAAGGGGATACAGTGTCAAAGAAGAGTTTATTTTTTAAGATTATCTTGTTTCTGGGATAATGAGAAGGACTCGGGTACCACAGAAGCTAACGATAAAGGAAAGAGGGGAGAATAGCTGATCAAATTAGTTACCAGAAGTAGTAAGAGGAGAAAGAACCAAAGAGATTGCCCTTAAGTTACACTTAGAATATTTTTTGAGGACAACATGATATGGAGACATTTTAGTTTCTGAGAGTCCCCATAACACTTGCTACAAACCAAACAGATGAGAAAGGAAGAGTAAATAGAAAATAAAATAAGCTTAATAGTTATTATATAGGAATTAACTGGGATATGATTATGTGTGTTTGGAAGCTGGGAAATCAAATAGTAAAAGCTAAGTATATTTAAAACTATAAAAAATAACATTAATATAATACTAATGTCTAAAACTGAAACATGGAGTAGACAGTGGAGAAAAGAGGAAATGGTTACCAGTTAACCTTAGTACTGGTCATAGTAGAAAACCAATAGGTTATATATCTAAAGAAGAGGTGACTAAAGGTATTCAACAAAGATAGAAATGTGTCTGTTTTAACAATAATTAAAACTTTGAAATAACAAAAGAAACATCAATAGAAGGCAAAAAAAAAAAACCCCACATGAGTTTAAAGTAAAAACAACATGAAACAATACCAAATGTGCCCCTCCTGTCCATAAATGCAAGTGGGTTTAATTCACCTAATAAAAAAGTTATTATCACACTGGTTTATTTTAATCCCACATCAATTGAATAATATATATCTAAACAACCAATAAGGAAGATCTTACAGATATGTATTGAACCCTGTTTTCTAATAATAGAGAAGACACCTTCTTTAAGAGAGCACATGGGCCCTGGCCAGCTGACTCAGTTGGTGGGAACATCATCCCGCTCACCAAAGGGTTACAGGCTCGATTCCCAGGGTAGCTGGTTTAATACCTGGGGTGCATGGGGTTGAGGGGGGAGGGATGAGCCGATTGATATTTCTCCCTTCCCCTCTCTCTCTAAAATCAATGAAAACAAGTCCTCAGATGAGGATTAAAAGAGAGAGAGAGAGTGCATAGAGCATTTACAAAACAACAAAATATTAGGCCACCAAGAAAGTTACAATACATTTCATAACTGTAAACTATATTTTATTGACCAAAGGGCAATAAAATTAAAAATGAGTAAGATCTTTTAAAAGTCCTTCTACTTGGAAATGTAAACAAACACACAAAAACTCATTTAAATCTCATGTGAAGGAGAAAATATAAAAAATGATTGCAGAATTTCCAGAAGTCAACAATAAGTAAAATGCAATATATTTTGTCTAGGGAATACAGGTAAAGTAAATGCTCAAATAAAAATTCATAACTTTATCAATTTATCAATAGAAATGAAAAATATGGGTTAAACACTCAACTCCAAAAGTGAGAAAAAGAATAACAAAGACTATCAAAAGAAAGCAGGATAAAAGAATTACTAAGTATAAAAGTAGAAATAACTGAGAGAAAAACAGAAATAATAGAGCATTAATAAGTAAATAATCTTATCCTTTGAAAAACATTAATAAAATGGACAAATCTATAGTTATTTTTAATAAATAGGTAGGAAACACAAAATAAACATAATAAAGAAAAAGATAACCACCAAAATAAAGGATTTTTTTAAAACCTATGCAATTATATTCGCATAAGTCTTTACAAATATAGGAGTAGTTAAAAGTAGGTTTATAGTTGTGAGTATATGAAACACAGAGTTTATTCTTATATTATTATTTATTTATTTATTATTGTATTGTTTATTTGTACAACTGTAAACCTACTTTTGCTTACTCTTGCATTTGAAAACCTAGACGGAGTGGGTAACTTCAGTCAAAATAAAACGTTGAGGTAGAAATTCCAAATAGACTGATTACCATACAAGTAACTGAGATAATTTTCAAAAAGCTACTCTATAAACCAGCACCAGAAACAGATGGCTTTACATTGAAATGCCACCAAAAAAAATATAGTCTGCTTGCTATGTAAATTGCTCAAGATCAGAGAAAAGGGAGAAATATCATTCAAGAATTTTTTGTCAAATATAAAATATTCATTGACATAAAAACCATAATAAAGACAGCTATTATTATTCTCACTTACAAAAATTAATGTAAAACTCATAAGTAAAATGTTAGGAATAGAATATTATGTCATATTGAAATAAAACACATCATGATCAAAGAGAATTTATTCTGGGAATTCAAGATGACTTCATAGGAGGAGATCCATTAATATAATTAATCATAACAATAGGTCAAGGGAGAAATTATATGAACATCTCTAACAATGCCAAAAAGCATTTGAAAAAATTCAACATTTATTTTTGATCAGACATATACAGTCACACATACACACTCATTCACTAAGATAAGAATCAACTAACACATCTTTGTAGGGAAACACTTAAGGCATTCCAATTAATGTAAGAAAAATGCAAAGTTGCCCACCATATCCATTAATATTTAACATGATACTGGAAAAATTAGTCAATGAAATTAGAAAAGACAAAGCAATTGGGAGTTAAAGCTAGAATCTATATTTAGATAGTAAGTGTGCATATTAAGAAAATTCAAGCAAATCAATGAAAAAAACTACTACGAAAATCAGAGAATGTGGTAAATTAACAGGATATAAAATTAATATATGAAAATCAATAGCTTCCATATAGTATACAAACACTGAAATGTTATGCCATATAAAGGAATAAAGGTTTCAGCGTAAAAAGATAAATTATCTAGGCAATTGTAAAAATCCACATAAGGAAAAATTTTAAACACTACTGAAAGATGAAAAAAGTACACCTAAATAAATGGAAAATCATTCTCTGCTCTTATATGAAAACTCAATATCACTGGAGGGGTCAAGCTTTCACAAAAAGCAAACAGATAAATTCAAACTAAGGACATTCCTAAGGATGATTACCTTCTTCTCTTCAATAAGTTAATGGTATTAGTTTAAAAAAAGAAGAAGAAGAAGGAAGAGGTGCAGGGAAGGGACAGAGGGGGAAGGAGATTGATCTAGATCAAAGGAAATTTATGATACTATTCAACATAATTTGAGAGGCTTATGTGGATCTTAATTAAAACACCACCTTTAAAAAGAATTTTGATAGCCCTGTCCAAGTGGCTCAGTTTTTATTTGAGCTAATCAGGGCACATACCTAGGATTGCAGTTTCGATCCCTGGCCAGGGCACATATTGGAGGCAACCAATTGATGTTTTTCCCTCTCTCTCTTTCTCTCTCTCTCTCTCTCTCTCTCTCTCTCTCTCTCTCTCTCTCTCCCCTTCCTCTCTCTCTAAAAATAATAAAAACATATCCTCAGATGAGGATTACTTTTTTTTTTTTTATAATTGGGATAGTTGCTAACACCAAAGAATTGTTTTCTATTTTGTTAGATGTGACAACATTGTGGTTGTGTAAGAAAATTTTCAGAAATGTGTCCTTAAGCACATAGTCATAAAATAACACATTTATATTTTGCTTTAAAATAATTCATTAAACAAAGAACCAAAGAAATAGAGATGAAGTAAATACAATAAAATCTTTATTGTATAAGTATATAAATTTTGGGGGCTTTATTATTGCTCTTTACTTTTAGGTCTTTTTGAAATATTTATAATACAATCATTTTGTTTTTAAAAAGAATAAGTGGGCTTAAGGGAGGAGTGATTTGGAAGAGTTACGGAGGGAAATGGGAGTGGTTGGAAGACTAGCACAAAGGTCCACCTCAGGGTGAAGGTCCTGACTTGTAGGGCCGGTCTTCCTTGGCGCGGGAAAGGAAACGATACATAGGAGCCAGGAGGGAGGTTTTTCACCCTGAGTGCGGAAAAAAGAAAGGAGAATCAGACCCCGGCTAGGTAGCTCAGTTGGTTACATCATCATACTGATACACCAAGGTTGTGGGTTCCATCCCCAGTGAGGGCACATACAAAAATCAACCAATGAGTGCATAAATAAGTGGAAAAACAAATCAATCTCTCTCTCTCTCTCTCTCTCTCTCTCTCTCTCTCTCTCTCTCTCTCTCAAATCAATCAATCAATCAATAAATAATACAGAGAGAATCAGATCATTACACAGCTTCCCAAAACCAAACATCCAATCACATACAGATCAAGCCAAACTCCAAGGACACCTGCTAGAAAACCTAAGCTAAGCTTATCAGTAGTAAGGAACCCAAGAAATGAGGCGTAGCGTGGGGCCTGCACAAGGAGCTACTGGGGCTTATGCAGCCTGAAGGGGAATAAATCTCTCCTCCAAACTTGCTCTGCTCTCTACACAGACCCTGTTCTGAGGCCTCCTTCTTCCCTGCAGTGAACACCGCCCACTCCCTTTTCTGGTCTCTGAGAACAATAGCTGTGTACCGCGCGCTGAATGTAATTAATAATGACATTGGCTGACATTTATTCTAGTTGTTGCCTCATGGCAAGGTAAGCCTGGCTGCACAGGGATTATGTTCTTGAATCCTTATAACAAACGAAGGAGTCTCAGCGATAGGAGGGCCATGTGAGAGAACTCTGATGACCTGACTCCAGGGCTCAAGCCCTTAAACAGGAAGCAGTCCCATAATTATAGCCCCTAGCTTCAACCTCTCTGATTTTCTGTCTAAGAAAGCATTTCAGCACTCAAACAAGGCATGTTTTTAGGGATTCACTGTGAAAAATCCATGTGAAAAATAAATAATTCACAAATGTTAGGTCTTCAATTATTATTACTAATAAAGTACCTGTAAAATATCTCACGACTCACTGTGACACACGGGTAATAATACTGTGATTGAGAGCTGCACTACCAACATATTTATTCTCCAAAACACTTCTTAAATTTTTTCTACAAGTAATTAAAGCCCTTAAATTTTCTAATTTATATCATTAATGAATGCCAGATATTCCCAGTAAGTTATAATCTTAAGGGGAAGAATTAATTTTTTAAAAAACTTTTCTTAAAAATGTTTTAATTAAAATATATTTTTAAAACTCTCTAAAACATCTAGAATATGCCAAGAACAAAGAAATCACAAGTATTTTCTGAGAGAATCAAACTACTATTGAAGTAAGAATAGTGAGAACAGGTAATATTAGGGCGGGGCTTTCCTATTTATAAAACCCTTCTATGGAGTCATCAGGTTTCTTTCGAAAGTACACAGAAAAGAGTCAGAGACCCCAGTCCTAGAGGGGTATATTCACTGTGATTGAGCTGGATTTTTTGTCTTGTGTCCTCAGAGAGAGAACATGGCTGGAGACATTTTCTAGAATTATGATTATGTAATTAGAAGTGCCTGAGGACAATGCTGGATCTAGATCAGTTTAGCTCTGCAGCCTAGTGCACTCTAACAGCCTCACCAGCCTGTAGCTGCCTACATAAGACCTTACTACAAGTCACACAGACCGAACTCCATTAACATGTAAATGAAATTGATTGTGCACACCAAGAACATGAATGCTTACCTGGCAATATAATTCAATGCTTTAAAAAAAAAAAAGATAACTGATGCAAATTTCTCAGTAAGTATTTCGAAGATAGATAAAAATAAAGTAACTTATCTACCAAGTTGGTCACAATTTAAAAGCTGAGAGCAGAGAGCAAACACTTAGAGTGAAGTATGATACGATTGAAAACATTCTGCAAGCTTACAGATAAGAAAAAAAAGCCCGGAGTGGGGGGGGAGGGTCAAAGTTGGGGGATGTCCAAAGGGAAGTGGGGGAATGAGACATCTGTAATAGTCTAAATAATAAAAATAAAGTAAAAAGAAAGAAAACATTAGTATGTGCAACATCTAGGATGATTTTCACAAAGGACTCCCACTTATCTTTTACATCTAAGCAGTTGCAACTTCTTCCTTCTTGGTACTTCCTAGTGCGGAGGTTAAGGACATGAGATTTGGAGCCAGACAGGCCTGCCTGGGATCACTCAGTAGATGTTAGTTCCATTCCTACTGTGGGGGAAAGAAACTTTCAGTCCCCTCTCCTGACCCCTCTTCCTCCAGGGATAAAGGACCAGCAGGGCCGTATCTTCCTAATGGTAGTGATCCCTCTGTGTTCTGTCCCTCTCTTTCCTGGCATGCACCTTGCTGGTGAATACACAACCCAGACAGTTGGCCCTGTCATCTCCCTGTGGTGCCTTTCTACTGCCCACAAGCATACAGCTGGATGGGGAATTACATCCAAGGCCTGTCCCTTAAATCAACTAGCTAGCTCTCCACCTCCCTAACTACTTCCTCCATGTTGCTAATAAGAGGGTTTCAGATCCCAAAACTTAGAAGGAAGTCAGTGCTAATTATGCTCTAAGCTGAGGCTTCAAAGGGGGAAAATGAAGAATGGATGTCAGACAGCATTTGAGTATTGATATCATTAATAACACCAGGATCCTACTATAATCCAAATGGTTGTTGTATTATTGTTTTCATTGTTGATGTTATCCACTTCAGAGTCAATAATAATAAGTGGATAGCATCAATTCCCTTACAAAGGTTCCCATTGTCCTAAGAGTCACCTGCTTCGGTCTGTCTTACTTACATATCTCACCTACTGGTTAATATTTCCTATTATTTTAGGTATTCTGTATTATCGGGCATTGTAGCAGTCATTTTTGTACATCCTTCTTTTATCTCAATATTAATTAATTAGTCTTTAATATTCATCCTGAAAATAGTTATCTCCATTTTATATAAGAGAAAGTGAACAGGTTAAGTAATGTCTAAAAGGACATTGCTTGTGAGTGGAAGACCAAGATCTGAAATGCAGATTTGTTTGATACCAGTGAGCAAACTTTATACTAATGTCACACTTTTCCATTTCTGCCTTCAATCCTTTGAGAACTTCAGCTGCTTGAGTTTGACAGGAATGGGATCAAAGTCAACTTCCATAAATGCTCCCTCACCTGATAATTCAATTCCCTTCTCCAAACCATCACACTGATATTATCCCCTATGCCTAACCCATTAAAAAGATTTTTCAACATATGTCAGATATCTTCACTTCAAAATCAGGGCAGTCATCAATTAGGGCATAAGTCATCCAACTGCCCCCTCTTGTCACTCTGTGTTTACCACCAAAGCTCATGGACACTGGTTTAGGTATGGAAGGAGTAGAGCTCTCTCATCACTGAGATCCTAGACTTGATGGGAGGTAGCACTGCTTAAACCTCAGGCCTCCTTTTTTTATGTCAGGAAAGAGAGGAAAAAATACCCAGTTATCTTCATGTGATATTGGCAAAGGCCCCTTTACCTTTGGCAGTTTCTCTGACGTCCATCCATTGTTTGTGGTATAAGTAATAGCTCCAGGCCTGTCTATCATCTTGAGAAAGCCAGAAATGAAAATACAAGCTTTCAGTTGAGCAAAAGGAAGAAATGTATGCTTGGGGAGCAAGATAGATGATAAGAAACTGTATGCTGTGAAACAGTCAGTTCAGTCTGAAAAGATCAAAGAGGGGCCTTTGAGTCAAAGAATAACACGAAGCCAGTGAATTTGACTCCATTTTGTTAGAACATTTCTTGAACAATTCCCTCTCAACCACCTTTGTAAACAGTCACCTTCTGACCTCAGGTTTCTTGGGTTGAATACAAATCTTAACAGGAAACCCAAAGACTATCCACATTTTTCATTTCATTATAATGCTTGTTATGAGCTCCTTAACAGGAAAGCAGACTCTCCAGGAGGTGTCTACCCCTTTCTGATCCACTGGGACTGACTGGAGGCTTCCTTTCCAAGCCCGTGTGGGATCCACCTCTTCTGTGAGCCCGCGCATCACGGTGCTTACCCTCAGCACAATGCCACTGTGTGCTGTAATCACACCTGTCTATGTCCACTGTCTCTCCTATTGGAATGTGAGGGGGGAACTGTGACTTTGTTCTCTACATCAAAAGTGCCCAGCTCAAGCTCTTGTGCATAGGTTGGATGAATGGGTTCTTGAATGGAAAGGATGGGATGATATAAGAATGAATGAGTGAGCAAGTGAATGAAGGAAGGACTAGCATCACCTCAGGTTCAAGTTTGGAAGCTTCTCTGGTCCAGATCAGCCCAATGAGAGGGACCCTTCTATAGTAGGAACAGTAGGCCAAGATGATAATATTCACTTACTAATTTCACTATAGAAGGAAATAAATCCCACCCTTTTCCCCAAATACCAATATATCAGCCCCAAAGTTTTCTAAACCTTAGTGTAACTTCTTCCTCCTCCCTCGTTGAGATGTGTCTAGACATAGGCTGTACACCTAAGACACCAGGGCTGGCCCCAAAAATCCCACTTCTCTCAGGTCAGAACGCATCACACATCACAAGTTCCCCAGCTTCATCCAGCAGGACCAAAAAAACCACACTTCAACTTCAGAAGCCAGAAGTTAAAAGGCAGGAGCAATAAAGAACAGAAATATCTCACCCAAAAACCCAGGGGCACTCCTTATGCCCCTAAGGGCAGAATGAACCATTGGACTGATGCCAGAAGTGGTGAGAAGTGTGTTCCAGGACAAACTGCAATCTTTCTTGGCTTCAGAACTCAAACCAAAAGCTCATTCAAAACTATTGCATTCCTCTGTGTGCTCTTTGTCTAATGCACTGAAAACTGTCTTGCTTTTCATTCTTCTAAATTTCCCATGTATGTTTTTATACATGCCACATAGAATGGTGCAACCTTCAGGGATATGGAGGGAAGGGAGAAAAATATGATGATAACCACCATCACACTGAAAGTATTTGGGGAGCGTAATCTGTCTGTGGAAAGATGTGAAGATGTTGATTGCTCAAACCCAGAGGTCACCAATAAACAATTTTAACCTGAAACTAATAAGCCAACTATCAAATCACTCATCCATAGCTGGCCCAGAAGAGGAAGGATACATTAGGAGGAGCACAAAATTAGTCTCACTAATCACCCAGCGGACAAGGGATTTTCTGTCATTACTGCCCTTGCCAACATGCTGGGAGCTCCTGAAATGCTTTCAAGATAATCTGAGTCTGCGTCTTTCATCCCCATATCCCATCAAACAGCTAAAGTATACAGTAAGAACCAAGAGGGCCTTTTCAATCTGACCAAGTAGTGTTAAAAGGATTGGGTTGACCCATATCCACCAAAAAGACTGCATTCAATAAAATTTTGTGAACTCTACAATTTACATTGTAGATGCCTCTTAGGGAAAT
This sequence comes from Myotis daubentonii, assembly GCF_963259705.1. Lineage (NCBI taxonomy): Eukaryota > Metazoa > Chordata > Mammalia > Chiroptera > Vespertilionidae > Myotis > Myotis daubentonii. The sequence goes on along the minus strand of NC_081848.1, from coordinate 15,216,153 downwards.
ATCTTTGAAAGAAAAAGAAAACGACTCAGAACTGCATCTTTCCACTTTACATTTATTACATTTTAATGAAAGTGTGTGTGTGTGTGTGTGTGTGTGTGTGTGTGTGTGTGTGTGTGTGTGTAACTGCAGTACTTGAGACAAGTACATATACAGCATAGTAATATTATGAAATCACACAGAAGAGATTCCAGAAAATGTCCCTTGTGCTCAAACAGAGTCATCACCATACTCTAATGCAGTGCAACAATACACAGTACACTAATGCACATGATATTGCAACAAACTGGGTCATTGCAATCACTCACCCAACGCTCAGATGAAAAGACCATTACCAGGAATGAGCTGGGGAAGAGATGGATTGATTTCCCAGGACCCGGTCTATGAGCAGAATATATATTGAAAAGAGAATGAAACTTGGAAAATGGGCTAATATGTACTTTCGGGGATTTTGCCTCCTCCCTCCAGTCTGAAAGGTAGGAAGCATAGTAATCAGCAGTGCAGGACCTCACTGTGCCTGTGCCCTGAAATGTTCTAGAAGCCTGCTTTCTGCTTGGATTTTGGGAGTGTGAGTACTGCCTCTGCTCCACAGATTGCCCACACACTGGTTACCTGTACATTTATTGAGTGACGTATGATTTCAAAGGAGAACTCAGTTTTATGACATTAACATACAGTTTATTCTGCTTTCCAAAAAATAAAGACTAGCCCATGTCAATGATATTTCAGATGTGACACCAAAGCACAGACAACAAAAGCAAAGACAAACAAGTAGAATTGCATCAAACTAAAAAGCTCTGCACAGCAAAGGAAACAACCAAGAGAGTGAAAAGGCAAATTATGGAATGGAAGAAAATATGTGTAAACTATATATCTAATAAGAGATTAATATCCAAAAGATATAAAGAACTCTTATAACTTAATAGCAAAACACAGACACACACACCTAAAAACTCAATTTAAAAATGGGCAAAGGACCTAAATAGACATTTTTCAAAAGAAGACATACTAAAGGCCAACATGGAAATGCAAATCAAAACCACAATGACATAGCTCCTCATACTTGTGAGAATGTTATCATCAGAAAGACAAGATAACAAGCATTGGTGATGATATAGAGAAAAGGGGACCCTTGCACTTTGTTGTGGGAATATAAATTGGTGTAGGCATCATGGAAAACAGTATGGAGGTTCCTCAAAATATTCAAAATAAGACTATCTTATGATCGAGTAATGCAAAGTAAATAAAATCAAGATCTCAAAGAGATAGTTTTACTCTCATGTTCATTTCACCATTATTCATAATAGTCAAGATACAAAAACAACCTAAGTATCCATCTACAGAAGAATAAAATGTAATCGTATGTGTGTGTGTGTGTGCGTGTGTGTGCGTGTGTGTGCTGTATACTTGAAATTTGCTAAGAGGGTAGATCTTGTGTTCTCATTACACAAAAAAATGGTAACTATGTGAGGTAATGGATATATTAATTAGCTTGATTGTGATGATTATTTCACAATGAATATTTATATTAAGTTATCAAGTTGTACGCCTTAAATATATACAATTTTTAATTGTTAATTATACCTCAATAAATTGAAGAAAAATAGCCCATGTGTTATGCCTCTAGCTTACTTTCACTTCAGTTTTCTGAAAATGTATTCTACAGATAGATAAAGGATGGTAGGACAAGTTTGGGCAATACTGTAAGATTAGAGAAGTTGGTAGAAACTATAAAACTGGAGTTCAAATACAACCTTCACAGCCATATGATTTTTAAACAATTTATATTTTTATTCATTAATAACTTCCTTATACATAATTCTAGTTAAGACAGATGAAAATCATTCCATTCTCCCAAACTGGTATGTTCCTGATCAAACCAGGAGACTGAGAGATGGAAGATGTGCAATGGTAGGTGGCATCAGGCTGAGCTGGACAAAATCTTAGAAGGGTCTAACCAAGTCACCATGTTCCCGGTCCCACTCAGGCCTGAAAACCTCCCATCAACTAAAACACATATGAGATTGAATTGTAAGCCCAAATGCCAATTTATCAATTTATAATTAGAAATATTAGCCAACACATTCATATTAGCTGTAACTGTTTAGACATTTTCTTACCACATGCCCCATACACTGACAAGAACTCTTCTCCTTACGATGAGGAGCTTATACCTCATCACCTGCTTCTTTTTTCCCTTTTCCTCTTCATGCAAGGTTATCATCGAAATACACCCGTAGGGACATCAAAAGCTACCACTAAGTGAATAACAATGCTGAATACTTGTTGCAAGAGCACTTTTCAAATCAAGGGATGCAATTGGTTACCTAACTCCCCAAATCTAGTTTTGTGTGTGTGTTTTTTTTTACCAGAAAACAAAGGTTGACAAGAAATATTTCTTACTCTTATCAGAGAATCACACTATGTTAAAGTAAAAGAGAGACTAGAAGAATTTTGATCAATTTCCTTATTCATTCATTTAAACAATTTTATTGAGCACCTAATGGAGCCACACATGAGTTTAGGCACTTTGAGTATAGTAGTGAGCCAAACTGATGAGGATCCCTGTCCTCGTGAGCTTACACTCTATCAGGAAAAGATACAAAATAAACATAATAAATAAGTGAACCATAAAGAACTCTAAAATATGTTTTGGGGGGAAATAAAATGTAGAACCAAGTAAAGAGGAGTAACAAATGTGTATGTAGAGGGTAGGAACAATTTTGGGTAGAGTATTCAGGGGAAACCTCATTGAGAAAATAGCATTTGAACAAAAGCTTAAAGGAGGTGAATAAATTAACCCTGTGGACATCTGTGGGAAGAACTTTTCAAGCAGGAAATGCAAAGACCCTAAGACACATATGAGTCCAGAATGTTCAAGGAACAATAAGGAGGCCAGTACAGCTGGAGAGAATAGGAGATGAGTTCAGAGAAACAAGGAAAGATCAGATCAGGTAGAGGAACCCTACAGGCCATTATGAAGACATTGAATGAAATGGAATTTTAAGCAAGAAGTACAATGACCCACATTCCTCCCATTTTAATAGAATCAGTCCAGCTTCTCTACTGAGAGTAGATGGTGGAAATGGGATGCAAGCTAGGAAACTACTGCAGGAATCCAGAGGAAAAGGAGACAGAGATCAGAGTGGCAATAGGCAAGAGGTGAGACATGATGGAATTCTGAATCCACATCGAGGACAGACCCAACAAAGCTAGCTGGTGGATGGATGGGAGAGTCAAGGAAGATTTTAAGGTTTATGGTCTGAACAACTGTGAGAGTGGAGTTGACCTTGACCTCTCTTCTTCAAGAGCTCCACCAGCCCTCAAATGTATGAGACAATTGAAAAGTGTCCTCTATTACCGAGGAATTGGAAAGGAAGGTCAGAATATATAGTTCCCATGCTCTCAAGTAGCTTTGCTTCTGAATCATTAATTACAGCCTCCCTAAGCTTTTTCTAGGATTTGCTCATTCTCTGTCCAATGATAACTTAACAGTGATTTTTTTTGCTTCAGAATTCCCTGGCCCTTGTTTTGGAAACAATGACACTTCAGAGTTAGAGGATGCTATCAGTCTTGGTGACATCTGCACTTTACCTGGACAATGCTATGAAATGTAAAGTCACCCATTATACTGTCTCCTCAAGCCTGGCCAGGGTCTTACTGACTATCCAAATTGATTTTGAGTTCTTCCTCTTCTATCTAAGCCTATGAGAAACCCAGAGAAATAAAAAGCAGCCTGAACCTGCATCAAAGCCCGGCATGCAGGCTCTCTTAGCAATGAGTTTTTGAGGCACTTGTGAACTAACTACTTCCTTCTACCACAGCCTCTGTCAAAATGGCCATGGTGCATCCAAGGAGTGCTGGGTTTAAACAAAGCCACAGCAGTGGCTCAATATTTAAAGCAGAGCTAGTCTGGTTCAGGGATAGGTGGGAGACCAAGAATCCTATCCCCTTGGCCTCCCTCCTCCACCATCACCGTTTAATCTCTCTAGTTCCATTGGGGTGTCCTCTGAGTGGGCACTGAAGAGAATTTAAGGTTCTGTAGGACACAATTTGAAAACTAATGGACTGTGGCTTTCTGCAAGAACAGTCACAGATAAGTAGAGAGTATTAATTCCTTACCAGCTGACCAGGCTTAAGAAACTTAACTTGCCCTGTCCTACATTTTTCTATATTTCCGAGTGGCTTGTTACACCCAAGTCTTCCATCACAGCAATCCCAGCACTGTCTGCCAAAACAAAGACACTCCAGTGAAAAAGGCATGTAAATGGCCAACATCCCCTTTTATTTTCCCCCAGAGCATGCGTCTCAGAGGCATGTTCAGCCAAGTTTTGTTAAGGCTAAAAGCAAATACTCCAAGAAAACATTTTGTTTTCTGACCCCATTCTTTTTGCAGAAAGCTGACCAAATTTCCTCACCATATTCCCCACTATAAAAACGGATTTCTCCTGTGGCCAGCCAAGGTGTGGGACTGAAGGAGTGATACCTTCAAGTCAGAATTGATATTGTCTAACCTATTTTCCTAGAAAGGATGGTTTTGGGGGGATGCTCAATGCCCAAGCAGGCTAGAGATCCCTACCTGTCACCACTTCCCTGCTAACGCTCTTAAAGAGCCATCAGCTTCACCCAGCCTAGGAAGGCTTTGGTTGTATCCTGTGTACTTCTGAGCTGCTGCATGTGGTGGATGGAGAGAGTGCCCTTGTCGCCCTGGGCTGGACTGTGCCAACTGAGCCCTGAAGGAGCTGTTCCCATGCCCACAGACTCACCAAGACTTCCCCAAAAATAGTTTGTTCTGATTCTAATTTGTCTTGCTATAGACAGAGGCTCAAAAGGAATCCAAGTCATCTTCCCCTCACTGTCTTAATCTTTTCTTGTGCCCCTCTTGTATCCTTAGAGAAATGCCCTTCCTTTCTCTCCTGACTGAGAAGGTGGGAGAGGGTCTCATGAATGTTACTTCATGAAAGCAGGACAGGTGGGAGTTGTGTGTGGGCTACCAGGACCCCCAGCCCAATCTATGCTTAGTTTAGGCTCAGCCAAGGGATACCCCAGCAGCTACATAAAATGGGGAAACTAAGGAGACTTGCACAAGATTACTGAGATCATTAGTGGTAAAGCTGGCATTCGAACTGATGTCCCTAATTCCCTACCCAAAGAGTATCAACTCTGATAAAAGGTGACAGAGATTTTTCAAAGTTCAAAATATTTTATTATTTAAAAAATGTAAGTAGGATCCATATCAAGTGGCATAATTTCACAAGAAGAAAAAACGAACACTAGTTCTAGAGAAATTCTTTTTCAGCCTGCTAGTGACTTCCATCCTTTATTGTGAATTCGCTCTCTGACATATCCCTACACTAAAATGCATTAGCCATAAAGTTAGGAGGGGCGCGGGCCCAAAGGCCTAAACTGCACAGGTGAAGGGATGGATGGGCTCTGTGTATCTGTAGAGCAAAAGGAAACCAGTAGAAAATCGCACCTTGACAAGACTTTTGTAAGTTTCTCAAAGGTGAAAAACTGCCCCAGTGGCATTTTCTGAACTCAGCTGCCGTGCCTGTGGCTTTCACTTAGGGGTCCTCAAGAAAGGACCTTGTTGTTATTGCCTGGACTTCAGAGCTAAGTGACCTTGTGGTGCACACAGTCAGCAAAGCCACTTTCCACCAAATTGTGAACAATCACTTCCCACAGTCATTGTTCTGTGAACTGCCTTGTCCGCACAGCCAGTGGGTTCCAGCTCCAGTTCATGTATAAGCCTGGCAGTCACTGTTCCAATGGAGCAGCTCTTGGGTTGGGGGTCAGGAAAGGAAAGTGAAGTTACAGCAGAATAAAGTGTGGAGAATCCAAATGGGTACAGACCTTTAAATGAAGAGTATCTTACAGGTCTCTGTATTTTAATTTATTTCTTACAGAAGGCATGGAGGAGGACTGGGATAGAAGTAAGAGGCAAGTGGAATAGAACTAGGATAGAAAGAGTAGACCCTTGTGTTTTCTTGTCCTTTGTGTGGACTGAGTCCTTGGAAGTACAAAATTTCCGGATGCTAAAGATGAAAAAAATTATTTACTTTCATACAATGGACCACTTACTAACTTATTGAGACTTTTTTATGCAAGACCAATGTTAGTCTTCTTTTAAACAATAGCAACAATAATACAGCGCCAATCGCTGACTTATTGTCAGCTACTCCAGTCAATCTGATCCATTAGAGCAGAGGTTCTCAACCTGTGGGTCACAACCCCTTTGGGGATTGAACAACCCTTTCACAGGGGTCACCTAAGACCCTCGGAAAACACATATATATAGTTACATATTGGTTTTGTGATTAATCATTATGCTTTAATTATGTTCAATTTGTAACAATGAAAATACATCCTGCATATCAGATATTTACATTATGATTCATAACAGTAGCAAAATTAGTTATGAAGTAGCAACGAAAATAATTTTGTGGTTGAGGGTCACCACAACATGAGGAACTCTATTAAAGGGTCGCAGCATTAGGAAGGTTGAGAACCACTGCATTAGAGCCTTTTCTGTCCAAAAGCACCAAGCACTCTCCTAATATTTTCTGTTTCTAGGAAGTTCAATATTTCAATCTTTCATTATCTAGAACTTAAATAATAGACTTAGATATGTACCCAACCCCCCAAAAAGCCTGGGTTCCTTCCAACACCTCTATCAGGGTATGGTATGTTTCTGATCACCTCTGTATCCCCAGAACTTCATAGATACTTAACAAAAACTTGTGGAAACAGCACTATATCCACAGCCTCCCTTTCATCTACCCTGTGTGAAGGAATGGTAATGCCTTTGTGGCCTCTTTTGTGTCTGCTTCTGACCTTTCCTCTAACTCACCAAGGTCATTTTGAAGTCCACACTTGTTCTTCAACTATGGCAAACACATTAACCATTCTTAGTGTCACCTTGATATTCTACATGAACTTCAGATCCAGCTTATATTCTGCCTAGTTCATGGAGGCTTAACTTCCCACACAAGTTCAACATGGCCTTTCTCCTCTGATCTTACCATGCACGCCACTCATTTGTCACTTATTTGATCTCATTTTATCCTGTAGCTTTCCAGACATGTTTGCCAATCATATTATAAATGCATTGCAGAAAGGGACTGAATTTTATATTTCCCTTGCTTCCTACTCAATGCACAAGCTGCAGCAGGAAGTCATGAACTGTGTGTTGATATGAATTGATGAGAATGCTTCCTATCTCAGTATTCCTGTAGTTTTTAACTGCTGAATGGGTCTTTGACTGGTTTCTAGTAACAATGCTTTACAGAGCCTTAAAAGCAGGGGGAATAAAAGACTGTCCTCCTGTTCATCCTAACAGTTGTGTGGTCTAGTTAAAATGCTGCTTGTGAAAATGTCCTTAGTCGATACATATATAAAAAAATAAAACAGAACCTAAGAGAAATCCGGTTACAGGTACAAAAAATTAGTAATAAATGCCAGATGTGCGGTTTGTATTTCTCCCCAACCACCTGACCTCTCAGGTACCAGCACTGCTTTACAGAGCAAAAAGTGGTTTCTCACTGGGTATGTCCTGCCCAGAGAATTTATGAGTCTCCAATCGAAGGCTCTTAAAAGAGACCAGCAGCAGCATTGTTCTCAATAACAATAATAGGAAGTGCCTCATTGTTCCTGGTAGGACCTGGGAGATGGGAAAAAAAAACAAGGTAGACTGGATTCCTGCCCCCTTGGAGGTGAACAGCACAGGCCCACTGACAGGGGCACTCCTTACAAAGAGACACAGACAGCCAAACTCAACCCAAACCTAACTCTTGGCTCAAACTTTGGGCACAGAGTTGTGGAGCCAATGGAAAGAGTGCTGATAGAAATCGGGTTCTCATTGAAACTATCCCTACACAACTGAGGGACATTATACAAGTCTCTTAGAAGCCCCAGCCTCATATTCTTAACTTTCAAAATGTAAAACTTTGTACTAGATGATCACTAAGGTCCCTCCAGGCTCTACAGCTTCAACAGAGGTCAGTTCTTTGCCAGATGCCACCCCAAGGCCACCCTTAACAGAATAATGTAATGATGAGAGTCTCCAAACAAAGTGGAGGTAGATGGACCTGGGTTCAAATTCTGACTCTACCACTCACTAACTTTGGGAAAGGCATTAACCTCAATGAGCCTCACCCCACTAAAATGAAGAACACGTCCAGTGATATTTTTATAGGGATGTTGTGAGGATTAAAAAAAAAATAAGTTTCCTAGTACATACTTAGCATTCAATAAACATAAGTCTTATTGAGATTTTTTCCCCCTCTCATGCTTAATACATAAAATAGACTATAAGAATCCCTTAACAGTGAACATGCAAAAATCTCTTACACTCAGAGGAGATCTAAAAGACTCTCAGACAACTGGATGCCAGGGCCCCTTCAATCAGAGGGCCAATAACCCACCAGAATGGCCTCTTGGGGACATAAATACTGGGACAATTCGTCACTACATTCAGCTCTCCTTATATTCCTTCTGAGACACTCAACAGTCACTAAGATGAAGAAATGACTTGCCTTATATCATGACATGAACCAAGGATAACCAGCCAAGTTCCTAATGGTTAGAATATCTCCCCGTCGGTCTCCATGATGTTTGAAATTTTAGTTAGAGACTTGCTTCTTGTTTCTCAAAAAAAAAAAAAAAAAGTCCTTGTCAGATTTTGACTTTTAAATTCCAAATTCTTTACAGAATAAGAAGTAAGATGTTAATAATCAAGCATACAGGGGCATTACAGGAATGAGAAGGTAATTGGGGAAACTCGAATGATAAACTTTTATTAACATCACAGTTCTGACAGTTGCTGTACCTGGATGGAGGTGCCGTGTGTAGAAAGCATTGCCCTGGTGATAGCCGTGGGATGTGGGGTGTGCCAAAGGACCCTACCCACACCATGTCCTCCACTTGCCACCTGACTTGTTCCCCATGTCCAGGCTACATAGCTGTGGGCGCCTGCATCTCCAGCGACTGCAGAAGTGCCTACCTGGCCTTCTGCTTACAGAACTCACATGGCTTTCTGAAGGCCTGTCTGGGCTCTGTGCCACCTACTGACACAGCAGATCCAGCATCACCTGCCTGGCCTCTCCACAGACCATGAGAGAAGTCCAGGAGGATGGCCAAGGCAGGAGGCTGATGGCCAGCAGAGAAGGCCAAACGCTCACCAGAGGATTCTGAATGCCACCTCTCATTAGAAAAGGCCAGTCCTTCCTCAGAAAGAGCATAGTGTACCACTCTAATAATTTATACATGGGCTCACTTTCCTTGAATAATTATAGATTATTATCCAGCTGATTACAGTGTGTGGAATTAAAAGATCTGGAGTTCATTACCCCAACCTAGGAAATTACTTTGGCACGTGTTTTGAAAAGAAAAATGCTAAAGAAGAAGTCCAGTTCTTGCCAGTGTGATGTGCCGCCGTGTGTCACATTCTTTCCAGCATGAGACAGGCTTGTACTGCGTGTATCCTACAGCTGTCCTAACCATGGTTTTCAGCTTCTCATCCCCAAGTCACTTTTCTCTCTCAGTAGGGTTGCCAGATTTAGCAAATAAAACACCAGTGAAGTGTGAATTTTAAATAAACTATAAATCATTTAGTGCAAGTATGTCCCAAAGGTTGCATGGCACATATTTATATTAAAAATTATTCACCGTTTATGTGAAATTTAACTCAATGTCCTGAATTTTATCTGACAACCCTATTCCCTAGGGATATTTGAAACAGCAAATAATGCCGAGGAGAGAGAGGAAAAGTGTAGGCTCAATGAATAGTATCCAGATGTCAAAAACTGGGGGATCAAGCTTCATACAAAAATGTGAATCTTTGACAAGAGAATGTTCAACATTAGGAGGAAAATGGCGATGGGAATTCTCAAATATGAGACTTTGCTTCCAGATCAAAATGGCAACCCAGTGAGCTATTCTATTCCTATGTGAATCTGATCCTTGTGGAGGCCCCTGTCTGTCTCCAGCTACCAAGAGTCATGCACTAAACATAAAACAAGAGGGAGAGGCAGAAGGAGTATGGACAGCACTCTCATGACATGGTCTGCCTCCATCTCCACTCCATCAACTGACACATAAGCCTCCTCAGGAGGGCACCCTGATCTCCTTAAATGAGTTAACCGTTTCCAACTCCCTCACTATCTTGGTGGAATCAGAAATGGACATGGTGATGCTGATATAGCAATACTGAGGGGCTCTGGGATAAAGAGGGATAGAAAGGACATTTTCTAGAAATAAAGATAAAAGTGTCAGTTTCTCATTTTTTACCCCAAACTAACTTAAAACTATAAGAAATAATCACTAACTAACACATTTGAAGAGAAATATATCTAACTACAGGCAAAACTGCATGATACTGTCCATAAGCACAGTAAACTTTCAAAGAACAACTTCAGTAGGAGCTGCATGTAATGCAGGCAGTTCGAAGATCCTTCGCTCACCAAATACTCACTGAGTGCCTACTGTTGAACTAGGGCGCTGTGCCAGGCACTGGGGCTACCGCAGTGAACAAGACAGGCAACAGCCCATTTTGAGAGGCTTATATTCAAGGGGCAGTTTGGGGAGGATGGATAAGGTGGAGATATAGAAAAAAAACAATAAAGGGACAGATAAAATAAGATTATTTCAGGCAATATCAAGTGCTGTGGAGGCAATAAAACAGAATGATATGGCACTAGAGACCTAGATAAGACTAACTCAAATGTCCAATGGCTTCCTAAGGATAGCTATAAGTTCAAGGTTTGAGGTGGGGGTAATCTAAATTCTCTTGGTCACTTCTACCACAGTTTTATAGAATTAATTCAGCTGAGAAATTGATACACCTATTGGTCCTGTTTCTTTTCTACCCTGAGTTTCAGCACATACATAAAATGCAGCCCCTTTTCATGATTCATATTCTCTCTCTCTCTCTCTCTCTCTCTCTCTCTCTCTCTCTCTCTCTTTCTCTCTCCTCTCTCTCATATTCCCCTCCTTTCTACACACATACATACACAGACAGAGCCTTTGTGTGCAGTAGAGCTTACTGAATATTTGCAAGAGGGACATAAAGGGAGTTTACTCTACCACAACACAAAAACTTAAAATTGAATATTACACATCCCTGTTCTGAACCACCCCGGGCACCCCATCACATCACTCCTACCTTTTTTACTTCCTCGTTCCAATATGCTTTTTTCATATCTAACAATAAGCTTTTTAAACCTGTTGTTACCTCCTACTAAACAAAAAGTGTCTCACTTTTTGTTTAAGCACTTTAGCAAATTTTTCCTTAAACAGTCTTCCTTAAGAGAAATTCTGATACCAACTGTTAAGATAATAATTTGTTTCGACTAACTATGTAACTGTCAAATATCTATATTTTTCTCTGTTGTTCTGGGTGTATGAATTGTCAGAATCCTTTGACTTTGTAATAACAGGTAATTTAAATGAAACCAATGCTCTTTTATTCTTGAGCAAAAAGAAATGTATATTTTATTTAACTAAAGAGAATCTGAGAATCTTGATACTAAGTATTGCTAATATATGTAATAGCTTAGACTAAATTTATTTCACACTCTCATCAATAATAGATTAGCTACTTTATAGAGAAATACAAGTATAGGTAGTTAAAATTTGAAAAGAATTACTATAAGCTAGTATTTTTTTAAAAGACAAATATTTGTTCTCAGCAATATGAAAATAAAAACTTACAAGGAACTGACCGATAGATGACAATAGATCTAGTGAAGTTAACATGTTAGACAAAGCTTTATATTGACATGTCTTAAAAGTATATAGCATGTGGAAACCCAGAACAAAATCAGGATCCTTTATGTTCTAGTTCATTCTCCTCTCAGTTCTAGGTACTCTCCAAATGGCATTTTTATGATAAGTTGACAATTGCTATCCCTTCATAAGCTATCACCACTGCTCTAGCAAGCCACTGACAGCCACAGGTGACAAAAGGCATTCCCTATCCACAGCAACTTGCACTAGGTCACCAGTAACAACACTGCAAAGCAAACTGGCACACACTGAATTTTTAAAATCAGAATCCAGTCTTGCCCTTCAGTCTTTGATTGCCACGTCTCTGTTTGTGCTTTACAGAACATATGTTGCCTGCAACATACTCCAGAACATGTTGATGCCAGGGTGAACTATGTTTGCATGATTGCTTAGAAAGAGAAAAAGAATTCAATGTTTCTTGCACTGTGTTCATGTATGAAAAATTAAAGACAAGTGTCAGTTTTTAAGGTCTTCAGCTAAAATTTCACAAATGAATTGTTAGGTACTTTGGTGCCAAAAAGCATTCTTTTCCTTTGGCTTACCGATGTTCAAATGGTAATATCCACAGGGATTCGATTTCTAGTGTCTAAATCTGCTGATTCCATGGGCACCACATGAAGTTTACTCATGGTCCCATTGCAGGTAAACAAACACTCTTCTTGAGTTCAGCTTTCCAGATCTATTTTGTATCCCATAGACTATGTGTCTGGTGCACAACAGGCTCTCAATAAATGTTTGATGAAGTTAATGTAATAGAACCCACATGTGCATCGTGGAGAGTGCAGAACTGACATGACAGTGAATCAACACTCAAGAAAAGCAGTTAGTCTATCAACAATAATTTGCCACTAGCACTTAGAAGTCGATTACTTTTTATGCTGTTTCTTGCTCTTATCATTAAAATATAAAGTACTGAAGCAAGGTCAGGTGGGGCATGTCTCTGTTCTCTAAGATTTCACATTTAAAGATGTGTCGCATAGACTGTCTCAGGAGGAAATAGAAAATAAAGGTGATCAAGTCGGCATTGCCTAGTTTTAGTCATTACCAGGTCTTATCACTGTCTCAAAATTATTTCTTCTAAACTAAAGTGACCAACATCCTAACTGCCCTGGAATTTTGCTGACCTTATTTAATGATTCTTTCTGGCCTTCATAGCATTAATTTGGCCTTCAAAACAATTTTTTAAAGCTGTGCTCATTCAGGAAATTGTTTTAGTAGCCTATATTGATGCTTGGAAATAGTTATACTAGAACCTTGCTTTGGTCTGAAAGTTTATGTTCTCCAAAAATTCCTATATTGAAATCCTAACCCCCAATATGATGGTATTGGGAGATGGGGCCTTTGGAGGTGAGTAGGTAATGACCATGGAGCCTTCATAAATGAAATTACTGCCTTTGTAAAAGAGACCCCAGAGAGAGCCCTCACCCTTCCACCAAGCGGAGAGACAAAAGATGACCATCTATGAACCAGGATGAGGGCCCTCACTAGACATCAAGTCCACTGATGCCTTGATTTTGGACTCCTCAGCCTCCAGAACTGTGAGAAATAATATTCTGTTGTTTATAAATCACCTAGTCCAGAGGTCGGCAAACTGCGGCTTGCAAGCCACATGTGGCTCTTTGGCCCCTTGAATGTGGCTCTTCCTAAGCCTTAGGAGTACCCTAATTAAGTTAATAACAATGTACCTACCTATATAGTTTAAGTTTAAAAAATTTGGCTCTCAAAAGAAATTTCAATCGTTGTACTCTTGATATTTGGCTCTGTTGACTAAAGAGTTTGCCGAACACTGACCTAGTCTATGGTATTTTGTTATAACAGCTGAACAGACTATGGCTAACCTTTCATTCCAACCAAACCATATATATAGTCCAACCTCTGATCTATTGATTACCATGAATCCACTTGGCTTTATGTCAACCATTCCCACCCCAGAGGTGATCACTGCCCTCTCTTTACTCTCCAAATCTTTATGCATACTTTTATCCTAGCAGTATGAAATTACAGTACATTGTGACTATTCATAGTTAGCTTTCTTCGCTGGATTATAAGCTTTCTGGGGGTAAATTCAATATCATATTCATACCTAACACAATGCTTGAAAATAAGTTAACTTGCTTAACAAGTGCTTACTGATTAAGTCCATCTCTTTCCTAGCAACTTTTGCAGAGATGGTAACTGCAGGATGACATTGGAATTAAAACTTTTTAATCTCTATTTAATGTCCACAAAAGACTACTTCAAGTATTCTATAAACTTGCTCAATTCTTACTTTCAAGGTAAAATTTATGGTACATACTCTACTCAGCACAAGAATTGCTCAGTTTGTGGGAATAAAGTAATTGTTTAACTTTTAGAATTTCTCATGGTAAAAGCAATGGTTTAGTTGATAAGGGTTCACTTAGTCTGTTCTTGGTCCATCTGAATCCTAAAATAAACAGTTTTCCTTAATAGATTAGAATTGGAGACATGAAATGCAAAAGGTCTGGCGGGGATCTACCTTTGATCTGCCCATTCATCATCTTTATGGCAAATCAGACAGCCAAAAGAGGAGATCTTAATGAATAACACCATTAGCATCCTCTCCCTTCCAGAATCCAAAATATTTTGGGATAAAAGGATGACTTAGGCCAGGGCTACCAGATAGAGGGAGATAGGAGAGTAGGACACTATGCATTGTTTAAACTCACCAGTATTATCCCAAGCCATTTCTTAGCAGAGAAGGGAAATTCTTAAGAATCTGAGAATAAATCACTAGAAAATAGTACTTATTAACCTATCAGTTGGACTTGAAAATAGTTGGAAGATAAATTTCTTTGAAGAGATACCCATATTCATGGAAAAAATATAGTAGAAGATGAGTGAAAATTCTTCAAATTATAAAGGGACTCTCAAGAATCTAGTCTACTTCCAACATGGTACATCCCTACCTCTTCTTGCCCATTTATATCCTAACTACTCATCCAGTCCTAGTATAAGTTTCACCTGTTCCATCTGAACCCCACAAAATTCATCCGATACAACACAATGATCATTAGTTCTAGAATTACACCATCCTGGGTTATTATCTCAGCTTTCCCATCCACTTTAAAGTTAGACTTTCTCAATCTGTACACATCAACCAGCATGTATTACACAGCCTGACACAGTACCAAGTGTTCCTTTTATCAAATTTAGTGGATGAACTTGCCGTTCTGAGGCTGCTCCTCTACCTGTAAGTGAGGATGCTCCTCTACCTGCCAAGGCTGTGTCTTTGGACAACATATCTCTGAGTCTTCGTTTCCTCACCCGTTAATGGGAATAATTACACAGAAGTTGTTTTGCTTATGTTTAAGTGGGATAGCACATGAAAAATGTCTGGCATATAGTAACTGCTCAACAAAAAACTTACTAATTTTTGAAAAATGAAAGATTTATAGATTTCTTGATTAGAAAACCATTTTCCTACTAAGAAGAATCTGTGAAACTTTCTATCTTGGAGACTCTGTTCTTTCTCAGATTCCTAATCCCCTCACAGATTTAATATTTAAAATATTCTCTGGCAATTCATTATCTGCCTGTCTCTGAGATTCCCCCCTAGAATAGTAATGTAGGAGTAACATTATTAATACAAACCAATTCTGGTCTGTGCCCAAGCATTTATCAATTTTCCACAGAAGGATGAAAAAGCATTTAGATTGCTAAGATATTGAACTGCTCTTTTTCTGAGTGGCTACCCAATGGCTGGCGGAGCCTACGATCTTGCCTTGAGTTAAAGAGTGAGACAACAAATATGAACAATGGCTGCATTACTAGTGTCTGAAGCTCATACACACCTGAGGCATTTGTGTTTCCTCCAGTTCATTCCCCTGCTGGTATCCACATCAGCCTTGTTCCCATTTCAATTATCAAGAGCAATTTTATAAGGACAAATTGTCCCCAAAGGAACAAGATTAACTGCAAGGCTTCTAATTTTTTGTAACATTTTATTGTGAAAATAGCTTTAGACTTATATATGAGTTGCAAAAATACTAGAGAATTCCAATATACCCTTCACCGTGCTTCCTCTAATGTGGTAATCTCACATAACCATAGTACAATTATCAAAACTAGAAATTAACAGAGGTACAATATTGCTATTAAACTGTAGACTTTATTCAGATTTAGCCAATTTCTCACTAATGAATGCCCTTTTTCTACTCTAGGATCAATTCAGAATCCCATGTTACATTTCATTGTTATGTCTCCTTAGTCTTCTGTCTGGAACTATTCTTCAGTCTTTTATGACCTTGACACTTGAAGAGGACTAGAACTGGTCAGGTGTTTTGTAGCATATCTCTCCATTTGGGTTTGTCCGCTGCCTTCTCATGATTAGACTTTGTTTATCCACATTTGCAAAGAATACCACAGATGGGCTAGGTCTTTTTCACCCTAAAACAGAGCACATGATGCCTCTGTGAGTTGTTATTGGTGATTTGAACTTTGATCACTTTGTTAAAATGGAACATGCCCAGATTTCCAACTTTTGTAGAAAATTCACTCATAATTAGTAAATACTTTCCATTTGTCCTGAGTAAATACGATGCAAAATCTTTTTCCCCACAGATTTTAGTATGCATCGGTGGATTTTGTCTGCAGCAATTATTAATATGGTGTTCTACTGGTGATGTTTTTATCCCTCATTCTTCCTATATGTATTCATCGAGGTTCCTTTGTAAGGAAGAACATCCCTTTATTTTTCACTCAATTATTTATATCAGCATGTACTTATAAGATTTATTTTATTCTTTGAGCTATAGCTCAATACTATTACTATTTATTTTGCTTCCCAAATTGTTCAGTTGGGACCATTGCTATCTCTTTTAGATCAGCTCTTGTGTTCCTTTTTAAATATCTTTCTTTTTTTTCAGCACTTACTTTCTGACACCACAAGATACTCCAGGCTC
This sequence comes from Myotis daubentonii, assembly GCF_963259705.1. NCBI lineage: Eukaryota > Metazoa > Chordata > Mammalia > Chiroptera > Vespertilionidae > Myotis > Myotis daubentonii. Next base: position 15,199,450 of record NC_081848.1, on the reverse strand, counting down.
AACCACTTCTCCAAAATGGGGGTACACTTTTTCCTAATTCACTTCAATTAGTGGGTGAATTAGTTCTTAGACTAATGGTCCTAAAAAGAATGGCAACATTAGAGAAACCTAGTTACCCCTTCCAACTTAATCATAACTCTTTGCATCTAATTCTATCAGAATATAACTCAAATTATATCAAAACAGTTCATTTATGTTTCTGTCCCTTCACCTAGATTCCTCAAGGGCTGGGACATACATTATTTTATTCAAAAGATACTTCTTGAGAATTTGCTATCCAATGGATATATGATAGCAAATAAGACAGGCCCAGCCTCAGCTCTCAGCTTCCTGATACAGTGCCTGAAACATAAGCACTCAGTACGCTCTTTGGATAAGTGTTAAAAGAACTATCAGTGAAAATTAGTACAATGAGATGACTACTTTGCCCATATTTTTTCAAAAATTAAAATCACTCTAGAGTATGACTCAGGTCCTTATTAACCACACTCAGAAAATAATGTATTATCATCCATTAAAAACTACTATCTCAATCCCTTCATTCTATTACCATCTCTCAAGGATTTATTATCCATTGAGAGAATTGTTCGCTTAGTAAATAAGTGCTAAATATGTGCAGACTATAATTCAAGTAGTGACTCCCTAAAAATAGCATAATTTTATTAACTCTATTTAATGTTTCTTTGAGCTACCCTGACTTTCATTATTCAAGAAACTAGACAATCTCTTGAGGAAGAGCAATAATGTGCTGCTATATCTTTTCATGTCCTTGTATAATTTCTATAGTGTTCATACACTCCAAATAGGACAGAACCAAAATTAAAAATAATGGTGAAGATTAACTTCCCTTCAAGAGTACAACAAAACTTGTCTACTGCAGAAGAAAAAATTGCAGAAGTTACACAAAAATCTGTGAGTATAAAGAAAATGTTAACAAATGGTTCAAAACACCATAAAATTATTAATCCTTTATAAATGTAGTAATAGTTGCTTTTGCATGCGATGGAATAACTAGTATTAGTCTAGTATTAGACTTATTTTTCTGCCACAATCAACTGTAAAACTGGACAAAAGATATTTGAGACTACTGTTGTCATGCATTAGAAAATGAGAAGCATAGGACCACAGTCCTGCTGAGGTGACTGGATTTTGTGAAAAAGGAACTAAAATTTAAAATTTTTCAAAGTAGGGGCCTCAGAACATTGTATAGAGGTTTCCCTCAAGTCCTTAGCTAAACACTAGGCTGTCCGTATGCAGAATGAAATTCCATAACACTTAACAGCGGCTCCTGGAGAGTGAAACTGAATGGAGATACCAACAATTTAAAAATGCCTGGATACACTAGCTGAGCCAAAATAGTGAAACCTGAGTATCTCATTTGGTCATCTGAGACCCAAGAAAGGCCATTCCTTGGGAATAAAGTCCACACTGAATAAGGGTATGCCCTAGGAGGAAGGACAAAATAAACCCACCCTGACAAAATCTAAAGCCAAGCCTAACAGAATCAAGAAGTTCCTCTAATAATTTAATTGTCTGACAGAACAAAATTCAATATTATTTAAAAGAAGATACCATAATCCAGCCTCCTTTCAACATATTGTTCACAACGTGCAGCATATAATTAAGAACATTATATATGTAAAGTGACTCAGAACCAAGAGAAGTAGAAGTCAAAAGAAAATGACCCAAAGATAACAAAGATACTGGAATTAACAGACAAGAAGTATGAAATAGCTATTAAAAATATGTGCAAAAATTTAAAGAAAAAGGCAAATGAGTTAACAGATAGGGAAGCTTAATAACAAAAAAGTAGAAACTATTTTTAAAAAGAACCAAATGGAAATTATAAAATTGAAAATTATATTTGAAATAAAAAATATACCAATTAGCTTAAATCAGATTGGATTATACAGAATAAAGGATAAATGAACTTGAAGACAAAACAATAGAAATATCCACACTGAGAGAGGAGAAAATATATGCTTTCCATTACCAGATTATCAATTATATTTGAAAAAATATCAAGTGGTCTAGCATACAAGTACTTGGAATCTCTGAAAGAGAAGAGAAATATAGTAGAGTAGAAAAGTTATTTGAAGAAATAATGATTGAAAATCTGATAAAATAAGTTAACCAACACATTCAAAAAGTTTGGCAAACTTTAATCAAGATAAATATGAAGAAAAGTCACACCACATTACATAATAGCCAAGCTGCTGAAAACTATAAATAAAGAGAACAATGATAATAATGGCAGCTTTCATCAAAAAGAGTGAAAGGCAGAGAAAATGAAATTACTCCTTCATAGTGTTAAAAATAATGCTAATTAAGAATTTCATACCAAGAAAAATAACCCTTTCAAAATCAGGGTTAATAAAGACATTTGCAGATAAACAAAAGCTGAACGAATCTGTTGCCAGTATATCTACACTACAAGAAATCCTGAAGCAAAGTTTTCAAACTAAAGAGAAATAATTCAAATGAATCTACAGACTAGTGCCAGAAATGGCAAATACATGGGTAAATTTTTAAAGTACATTTTCTTCTTTTAATGTTTTTTAAAAAAAACAACTGATTTGAAAGCAAAAATAATAACATTGTTTTATGCAGAATTTAAGACATATAAGGAAATAAAATCTATGACTACAGAAGATAGTGATAGCTAGCCCAACAAATGTAAAAATAAACATTATTTTCAGGCACACAAAGAATGATCACCATGATAAACTATATTACATACCATGAAGTGTGTTGGCAAATTTCAAAAGATTGAAATCTTATAGAATATGTTCTCTTCTAGAGCACAATGTTATAGAGTATATTCACAATAGAAATAAGTTAGAAATTAATACCAAAAACTATCAAATATTTAGAAGTTAAGCAACATACTTCTATATAACCCTTGTGTCAAAGAAATTACAAGCAAAATTTTAAAATATTGTGGACAGAATGAATGTGAAAATACAATATAACAAAATTAATGGGATGCACCTAAAATAATGTTTATCAGGGGGAGTATGTAGATTGAAATTCTTGTATTAGTAAAGAAGAGAACTTTAAAATTGATGACTTAAAATTAAACATAAAGTAGATGTAATAATAAAGATAAGAGTAGAAATCTATGAAATACAGAATAGGAAAACTATAGAGAAAAACAATAAAGCCAAATATTTCTTCTTAAAAATTAAGAATAATGCAAAAGTCCAGCAAGACTGATAAAGAAAAGAAAAAGAGAAAACATAAGTTATCAATTTGGGAATGAAAGAGAGGATACAGCTGAAGATGCTATTGATCTGGGCCACAACTATGGCCCCTGGGCCCAATCAGGCACTACCTGTTTCTGTATAGTTTACAAGTTATGAAAGGTCTTTACATTTTTTTTATTTTCTCTCTTTTTTTTCCTTTTCTTTTTTTTTCTGTTTTTTCTGTCTCAATGTCTCCCCATTCACAATACAGACCAGGCAAAGAGCCTGAGCTGAGGTGTATATGGGGTAAGTTTACTCTGCCTCCTATTTCTGTACAGTCAGTATAAGAACACAGCCTGTGGTAAGTACCAGGAGGCCCGAAAGGTCTTTACATTTTTAAATGGTTGAGAATAAAATCAAAAGAAGAACATAAATTATATGAAATTTAAATTTCATAAATTATATGAAATTTAAATTTTAGTGTCCACAAATAGTTTTATTGAGCCATGCTCATTCACTGATATGTTATCTATGGCTGCTTTCACATACAACAGCAGATCTGAGTTCTTATAAAAGACTAGAGGCCCAGTGCACAAAATTCATTCATGGGGGAGTGGGTCCCTCAGCCCGACCTGCGCCCTCTCATAGTCTGGGACCCCTTGGGGGATGTCCAACATGTATTATTATGTATTATCCTGAAAAATGTATGAATTTACATTTACAAATTCAATCTTATCAATTATTACCTAGTCGTTCACCTAGCCACTTGATGCCTACCTACTTCTAGGTATTTACATCAAGGGTCCTCTTTAGACTGCCTTATCTATAATAATAAAAGCATAATATGCTAATTAGACCAGATGTCCTTCTGGACATCCTTCTAGATGACCTTGCATATGAAGCTGGGGCTGTGAAAGAAGCCTGAGTCCCGGGTGCCAGAGAGAAGCCGGTGCTGGAAGCCAGGGAAAGGGAGGCCTACTCTTGCATGAATTTTGTGCAAGGCCTCTAGTTTCTTAGTAAAGGGCAATTGCTGTCTATAAACCCTTTATTACTTTATTAATAAACTTGACTGTCAGAACCCACATATCAGGGACTTTCTTTATATTTTTTCTCCAGAAAGTGAGAACCCACATTTATGGAACACCTACAAGTATGAAATGCATAGTCATGTTAGACATGATCGATTCTCAATAAATATTTTTGAATGAATGAAGAACAGCTTAGGTTTAACCCAGATCTGTCTGACTACAAGGCCATGTTGTAGACATTTCATGGGATGACTGCCTGACTCAGACTGAGTCCCTTTTCTGGAAATGACTTATATGATATTCCTTCTAAAAACTACATACACGGGTGCCGGGAGCCGGTCCATCCTTGCTGTTTCAAGGGACCTGGCATATATGGCATACGGTTCTTAATATGTTTGCTCACCTTCTTGGCGCTGTGTTTTAACCAAGGTCACCTCTCCGAGAAAGGTTGAATCCCCAGGTAGGGATTTTCCCCTGAAGTTAGGGAGGGAATAAAACCCCTCAACTAAGTGCCAGGCGGGTAATTAATCACTTTAACTATGAACAATCATGCTTAAGCTACATAATCTTTACTCCCTGGAATGGAGATAAGAAACACCCTAACCTTTGTAATAGAGATTGATAGGGTTGAATCAACTGGTATAAATACAGATGTAACAAGACAGCGAGAGACAGAACTTAGAACAGAATCAAGAAGACAGAACCTACACGGAGCCTAGAGACAGAAGAACTTCGCTGGAGAGAACATGGCAAAAGATCTTGGACAGAAACTGGCCTCAGAACCTAGAGACAGAACCTAGCGAGAGAACATGGCTAAAGATCCTGGACTGAACCTGACTACAGAAATTGGCAAGAGAACCTGACTAGAACCTGGTGACTGAACCTGGCTGGAGAACCTAGCGAAGGAACATGGCTACAGAACCTCGCTGGAGATCCGAAGCAGAACCTCTCTGGAGATCGAGACCAGAACTTGGCTGGAGATCCTGGCTAGGCTGCTGATCAACTGAACACTGTCTCCGTGTCATTCCTTCTCGCCGACTCCGTCTACACCTTTGGGAACCCCTGGACCTGCTGGGGTTGGGCCCCGGCACACGGGGAGCCCCACATGTAAATGGCCCATCAAATTCTGTCCTGGGAATTTGAAATTTGAATAGGAGAGAGCTAAGTCTCAGACCTGGACTGCATTAATGTCAGGACTCCAGAGAGGTCCACCATGTCCCACCTGCCATCCTGCTGAGATAACCCAGAGCTTTCCTAGTTCATCAATTTCCTTCAGTCTCATGAAACACCCCAGGAACCTTCCATTACTTTTCCTTTTTTTGGGCTTAAACTGGCCAGCATCTGTTTTTACTGCTTGCAACCAATGAACCTGGTGTTTTACCCAGAAAGTAGATTTTTTTTTATCATCATCAATATAGCTGTAAGCAAGGCAAGGCCTTAGGAAAAGAAAATTAACTCCTTGCCAAACACTTGTAGACCTGGGATGTAGCCCTGCTTCAGAAATAGGGACCAGCTGCTGGTGGCAGACTGCTGATAGCAAGCTTACAGATGTCCTGTTACCAGAAATTCCATGAAAACGTGGGCATAAATTACATAAATTTCAGCGCTCTCAGAGCACTGTGCTTTCATTGTTCTCTTCCCATATGTTACAAAAGAACATTCTGTGTAGCTCTGGATGTGCGGCAAGCTACAACCGTGGCAAAGGGAATTTTCCTAACGAAAAGCTGACAAAAAGGTAAAATGTTTCTTTGAAACGCTGCAGGTAGAGCTCATACCTTCTGGAAACTAATTATGAGAACTCGATGTCCTTGAATAAACCTGCAAAAAGTGAAAAGCCCTGGGCTATTACTTCTTTTAATGTTTTAGATTTTTAATAGCTTCAGGTTTATGGAGAATGAAGTTGAAACCATTGGACACTGGGGAGGGAAATCATCTAATTTTTTTTTAAGTTGCCTCATCTATCATATCCATCTTATGCAACTTCAGTCCTTCAGGTTGTTTCTTGGCTATATCCTTCCTTATCTGCATCTCCCAAATCTGGCCCCATACCACCCACTCCTGAAATTAAGGCTCCAGTTTCTGCTCTCTAGCCTCTTCCCTTGCCAATCCATCAGTCACAATTATGCCAAGCCAATCTTTCAAAAACTTCTAATTTGTCCAGCCTTTCCCCCACTCAAAAATCTACCACAGAAGACTCAGGTTCAGTGGGAAATGCCAGAGCTCTGAAGTCAAGGACAAAGGTTTAAAATCCTGTTCCATCAACCAAAGCCATTTGAATTTATAAAAGAAATTTAACATCCCTGAGCCTTATTTCATTTGTAAAATGGAAATAAAACACGCCGTGAAGGTTATTACAAATAAATGTACATAATTTGCAAAGTACCTGGCCTCAGAAAGCACTCAGTAAGTGTTGCTTCAGTTTCCCCTCTCAATTAAGGTTGAGATCTTACAACCCTAAACAGCACCATCTCTGGGCGGTCAGGACCTCCCCAAGGCCCTTTGTAATCTGATGCCATCCTCCATATCTACCCGTGTGTCTCCCCTGAAAGAGTTCTTTGCCTCAAGGAGACTCCCACTACCGTTTCCCCCCATTTGTACCTCTCTTCCTTTGCTTATGCTCCATAATCATTTCTGCTTCCCCACAGCCCATTGTCCTGTCCTGCAAATTCTTTAAAATCCAGCCTAAGTCACTCAACCTCCAGCCTCCTTAGTCACAATGATTTTGCCATTTTCAGAAGTTTGCAGTGGGTACAAGTTTCCCAGGCCCCAAGCTTAGACATCTAGGAATGTAATTCTTTTTCTTTCTCTGTAATTACATATGATTTCTAGCTCAAGCCCCCATTCCAACTAGAGGTAGTAATTTAATCTTAGTCACATGTGCTTTTCCTTGCTCAGATCAGAATTTTCTCAGTCATTCCTGGATGTTCAGCTTTCTCTTTTTCTAAGGATTGTGTCTAAATTCCAGGGACACTTTCATAATGCTTAGGTTGGGGCTTGGGGAGAATCTTACCACCTTGGCATTGTCCACTCTTTCTTCCAGCACCTGCTGTGATATGCCCCCCCCCCACCAACCCAGAATCAGTCTTCTCATATTAATATCTACTTTGGGGTGTGAGTTCCCATGAGGTCTCTGGTTCTACACACCAACCCAGCATCTTCTGCTGCATCTTATCTTTCTGTCCACAAAGCCTGGTCAGGTCTACTGGTTCACAGTCGCAGCATCTCTGAAAACCAAGGGAGGCTAGCTCAGGCTTCTTTCTCTAAACATCTCTCACACCCATCTCTTCGCTAATGCCCTCTTACCCTGGAGACAAGAAAACCCTGGTAATATTGATGACACCCCTTCCCTCAGGCCCCAAATAGGGAAGCAGGACTCAAATCCTCTCTGCCCTCAGACCCTCCAATCGATATGGTGATGTTATTATCCTTGCCCAGACAGAACTCAGACCAAGTGTAGGGTACATTTCCCCTTAGATGCCCACACAAGCTTCTAACACTATCACTCTTCTCCTCCATTATCCTCTCTTCTCCCAGAAAGAATTTATCTCTTCTCATTTGGAGAAATGCTCTGTCAGATTCTCTTTCTTCCTATTCAAATTCTATGTCTGTGCCCTTCAGGGTTTTGACTTTTAAGATTGAAAAAGACTTATGTGTTTTATCTGCTGAGTTTTAAGTTTGCTACAGAACACAAAAGCTGAATATTGGCTCATTCCTTCCCTGAAGCTATCAGCTCAGCCTGCCCTATATGACCCAAAATAAATAGATGGGTTACAGTGCAGAGAAAACTATCAGGAACAAAAATATAACATAAATGAAAGATTTCTGTGCAGACAAGAAATGTGCAAAGCAAAAAGAGCATTGGTTGATATCAAATATTACCCCTACCACATTGGTCAGGAATCCTCTCTTCCCATTTTCACTCCGTCCTTCTTCACCTGACTAATTTCTATAAACTCTTTAGTCCTCTGCTTAAATGTCACTTCCTTTGAAAAGCTTTCTCCTGCTCTATTTACTCCCATTCCAATCCCAAAATTAGGTGAAGTGTTCATTCTATGTGTCCACAGGCAGAATTCAAGATGACCCCCAGTGGCCCTCTCCCACATATAATTCCCTTCCCTGTGAATATGGCAGGCCAATACCACCGTGATTATGTTGCATTGTGTGGCAAACAGGATATTGCCAATGTAATTAAAGTTACTAATCAATTGGCTATGAATTAATCAGAAGAGAGATATCCATGTGGGTCTGGGCTAATCACATGAGCCCCTTAAAAGCAGAGTTTTCTCTGGGTGGTTGCAGAAGAGGAAGTAAGAAATTTGAAGCATTAAGGAGTTTGATGTGCCATTGCTGGATTGAAAATGGAGGAGGCAAATGAAAGAACCTTAGAAAGACCCCAAGGAGATGACAAAGAGTCATAGCTGACAACTAGCAAGAAAATGGGGACCGCAGTCCTACAACTTCAAGGAAATAAATTCTGCCAACAACCATGATCTTGGACCAGAACCTCGAGCCCCAGAGGAGATGCAATCTGATACCATGATTTCAGCCCAATAGAACATGAGCGAGAGAAAAGAATATGGCAATGCAATGCCCACGCTTCTGACCTACAAAAATTACGAGATAACTTTCTGTTGTGTTAGGCCATTGAGTTTGTGGTAATTTATTACAGTTACATAAAACTAATACCATACCATATGTAATCCCATAGCACCATGTGACAAGCCCTGTTACCAAACTGTATCATGATTGCCTTTAACTTTCTGTTTCCCCCACCAAGACTGTGAGTCTCATGAAAGCAGACTGTATCTGGTTCACATTTACATTAAAGTGATATCATTTGAGTTAAATTAATTATGTGACTTATATGAGCAATTATATGTAAAACGCTTAGAATAGTGTCTAGCACATATGCTTTAGCTATTCTTCTTATTGTTGCCTAAAAGTACCTAAAACAGTGGCTAATCATAGTATAAGATTAATAAATGTTGGTTAAGTGACTGAATGACTGGATTCACTCTGAGTGACTTCTCACTGCATTTATAGTCAATACCACAAAACATCACTAACATGAACTGGTTCTAGAAAGCAGGAAACAAGCAGAAGGAAGGGGTTTCTATTCCAAGCAAGGGAACATAAAGTATGAAACAAGGGTGAGAAAATCTAAGGCCTGAACAAAATATAGTCAACAGATCAATTTGGCTAGAAAGGTAGGTCCCATACAGGATAAATGACAGATTGGATTGGGAAGGTGTGGGTCATTGTCATGTAAGACATTGAATGTCACACTCTAAACACCAGATATGATCATTTAGGGACTAGGGACTAGGGCTTTTACACAAAGGATTGAAGTGGTATACATAATGTCTTAGAAAAGTATTAGATAATAATCTTCAGGATGGGTTTGAGAAGGGAGATTTTGGAGGAATAAGTGGTATGAGATATTAGAGCCTGCACTATCATGGGGGTTGGAGATGGCAAGACTGTAAAAGAAGGGCCTGTTGAAAGAGGCATTATTACAGAAGAAACAGCTGTCCCATTGTACCAAGAAATGTACAAATACTTGCTGATAACTCTCCAAACATTTATTGAAAACCCCTCCTGAAGCAACCTTCAAGAATTCACCATTTAGAGCCCTAACTGGTTTGGCTCAGTGGATAGAGAATCGGCCTGCGGACTGAAAGGTTCCAGGTTCGATTCCAGTCAAGGGCATGTACCTTGGTTGCAGGCACATACCCAGTAGGAGGTGTGCAGGAGGCAGCTGATCCATGTTTCTCTCTCATCGATGTTTCTAACTCTCTATCCCTCTCCTTCCTCTCTGTAAAAAATCAATAAAATATATTTTTTTAAAAAAAGAATTCACCATTTAGTGAGAGAGACTGGCTCTGGTCTGTCTGAAACAACTGTGAGGCCTCCAAAAGTAGAGCTAAAGCCAATAGAATGGCCTTCTCTAAAGACATGGATTCTTAACAACAGAGATGCCATTTTTCCAGCTTTTAGACTTTTGAAGTAAATTGAAATAAATGTATATGAGTACAACTAGACTTTCCAAGAAACCATATCTTTCCAACAGGGGGGATTTCAAATTTAACACATAACACATGTATTATGGCTGATGATGCTACTGCCTGAAGGCAAGATCCTGGGAGCAGCCAATGCCATTGTCTGCACACTTGGGCTGGAAGCCCCTCTAGAAAAGAATCCACCCAGTTGTCTCCTCTCAGAAAAATGAGTTCTCCAACTCAAGGTGAGGATTCTGGGAACAGAGCAATCCTATCTTTTCCTCAGGTCAAGAATGTAAAAGAAGGAACCCTGGAACTTTCTCCTACGCCCCATTTGGAACCTGAAACAAAAGTACATCTGGCCTGTGCTCTGAGGCCCTTGAGTCCACCTGAGACCTTGGCCCCTGCAGCACTGAAACAACCTCAATGAGTATTTCATTTGGAAGGCATGCCAGCATTGTCTCTTTCCCTTCCATGACCCCTGCCCAAAAGGCCAGCCAGCCATCATTTATCCTCTCACACCTTTATTCTCTGTGCTTCCTTTACTCCAATCACAACCCAATACTCCAATCTTCCCACCAGCTCCCTCCTCCTCCTCCTCTCTTCTAAATACCACAATATTCTCAACCTCTTCACAGAGCACTCCCTTCTCCATCACGCTCTGGCCGAAGCCTGGCTTGTCTACAAAAGTGCTGCTGCTGCTTCAGCCAGAACACCTCAGCTACCTACCATGGTCATTCCCTGGACCTTTTTCTCTATCGCACTTCTGAACAGCAACATTTATCACTTCTGCTCCTAAAGTTTTGCCTCATTAAGACATCCAGGCAATGGGACCTCCACTTTTTCCCAAACTGTCCCATCCTTCTATAAGCAGCCTAGATGGTATGATCCATCATATAAACTACTCTTTGGCTAACACTTGGGATGTTCACCCTTTATCCTCCCATCATATCCATCTATTAATCCCTTATCCTGGTTCAACCCAGTGTCGACCTTTTCTGCTGAAAAACAGGAGGATTCTTCCAACCGTGTAAGGTGCTTAGCCTGCTTGACAATACATTTTACTTCCACAGTCAGTGGCTCCCTCTTCCAGTTCTAATAACAGCTGTTAGAGTGCAGAGTTGTATCATTGTACTGCTCTGTTTCTCAGTGAGCTTCGAGTTCATCATAAGTAGAAACTGATTTTTAGTTCTGTATCCTCGGAGCCTCCCAGAGCCTAGTTCATAGGTGCCTTTTAAAACATTTTGATTGATGACTTAGGAAATTTCTAAAGCCTTTTCAGCTCTGATATTCAGTAACTATGAAGCCCTGGAGGCAGGCACTTCCTTTGCCCAGACTTGAAACTACTTCTTGCAATCCTGAACTCGACATTTAGAAAAGGCCCTACTTGCAGCAGCAATGCCACTGCAAACGATTAGAAATTTCAGGGACGCTCCTGCCAGGGGGAGATTCTGCCCACAGAGTGGTGAGAAGATCAAATTAGATGTATCTGAGAACAGAAGCATACTCCTTATAAAGAGTGTGCTACTTTCCACTGTGTTAAATGCCCCACAAATTCCAAGAATATCAGAACCAAACTGTTTGCAGATGATCTTCCCATATTTGCTTCTGTCGGTGGAAGCATTAAAGTTTTAACCAGTCAAGCTGGAAGGATATATAAAGCGACTTGTTGAGAAATCAGCCCTATAAAGTTCGCAATTTTATTTAGAGAGAAAATGTAAACCCTGTAGACCTAATATTTCCAATCCTACTCACTGAGATGTAGGGTAGTATTGGTTGTGAAACAAACACATAAAACACAACTTAGAGTCAAAGACCTGGATCTGAGGCCTGCCTGGGGCTCTGGACAGCCTGCTTAATCTTTCTGAACTTTAATTCCCCTCTGTCCAGCGGTGGTAGTCACGTATTTCCTGGCAAGTATGGCAGAGGCACTGACCAGTTAGAACCAACACCGGCTGCCATGCTGGGGCAGCTCCCTGCTGTGCCAAGCACTGACCAGTTAGTTACTAAATTATGGGAGGGGTTGGGGGAAGAGACCAGAGCAAAGGGATAGGGCTTCTTCAGGAGCTCCAGGCACTATTTATCAAAGACTTGGAAATGTTTTGATGTTTTAACAAAGAGTATAGCAACTTTGGTGAGCAGCTGCTGAATGTTGGCCCGGCTTTGATCCCTCCGAGGCTGAGGCTGTCTCAGATGAAAAATGGGAACTTTGACAACACTTTTCAAGGTATCTTGAGAATTGAGTGAGATAATGTATATGAAATAACAAGCCTATTCCTGCTTGAGACACAGTAGGTATTTTGTAAATGACAGCTGGATGAATGATTGAACGAATGAAAAGAATAATACCTGTTCTGCTTTCCTCACAAAGGTGGGGTTTTTTTGGTAGGTGGTGGGTTTAATAAAGAACTTACATATGAGGCTTGCCTTGGTTGGCCTCAAGGCAAGTAGATCTCTGCACCAGACTCTTAAAAGATCTTAACTGGGTTTGATCATATATTTAGTCCAGATCATTTTTACAACACCTTGCTCTCTCAAGATGGCGTTGTTAAAAATGGCTCCTGCCATGGGAACATTCCCAGGACAGGGGAGGGAGTGAGGAGCCGCCAATGGCCAGGCTCTTATTGTCATTCATGCTCTCCTCTCCCTCAATGTGCCCTGAGCAGTCAGCAAGGGGATTCACTAACATGGAAGTGGCTTGTTTGGCAGCCACTTGGAGGCAGTTACCACAGTAACAATACCAGCAAGAGAAAACCCAGATTAAGATAATGATTTCCAAAATAACTTTTCCACCAAGAGCCCCATGATCCAAACCACTGATTTATTGAGTCCCTAGGCTGGGGGTCCAATCACTCAGGGCTTTCACTTGTGTCCTCATGTAATTTAATAAGGATGGTACATGAGCAGACTCGTTACAACATTCTGTTTGTAAGATAAATATCACTTGATCTCACTTGTTTATGAAATATAATGAACAACATAAACTGATAAACAAAAACAGATCCAGAGACAGAGAAGCATCGATCAGACCATCAAACCTCAGAGGGAAGGTAGGGGAGTGTGGGGGTAAGGGGGAGAGATCAACCAAAGGACTTATATGCAAGCATATAGGCCCAACCAATGGACACAGTCAACAGGGGGGGTGAGGGCATGAGTGGGGGAGGGGATGGGGGGTAATGTGGGGATAAGGACACATATGTAATAACTTAATCAATAAAGAAATTTAAAAAAAAAACATTCTGTTTGGATACCAGCACAGAAGCTTCCTTGCGAGTCAGTAATAATGTCCCTGGCCATCCATTCTGAAGGACAGCTTTTCTCATTAGAGACATTTCAGTGTTCAGTGACGATAGGATTTGCTGGCTATTGTCTAAGGCTGTTGACTCACAAAGGTTTTAGGGAGAGTAGCTGAAATATTAGATGTGAAAAATTTTAAATGTCAACCCCACGTCTGTGGACTTTGTGTGTTATTTGCTATCTCCTGGAAACACATGCTTCCTAGGAGCTGTCCACGATCTTTCACTGAGACTGTCAGCACACGAACTCTAGACCACAAACTTTAGAAAAGCAGACAGCATCCTCTAAGCCTGGTACCTAAGCCCCCAAGTGCCTTTGGATCCACCCATAGCATGTTGCTTAATGAGCAACGTTTGAGAGCTATTTGTTAAATCTGATCCATGTTTCTTCTCGCAGCCTCTGTACCCAGTAACGGGACTGATGACTCTCTCAAGAACAAGTAACTAGTATCTGACTGCCAAGGGGAAGGCTGAGTGAGTGATCATTAAAATTAGTGTGTCTGCCAGCAGAGCGCCTCCTTGTAGGGAGCAGGCTCGCTGTGCACATAAATGTCTCTTACCCTATCCTTCAGTAAATTAAGGTAATTTAATACTACCACATCCAAGAGTTGATGAGGATTTGGTGAAATGAATTAAGAGACTCAGCTTCAAGAAGGACCTGTAGCCATTTGACCGATGAGTACACTGAGAGGCATCATCTGCCCGACCCCCTAAATATTGCTATTAAGGGGTCTGAGCTTGGCCTCCGAGAGCCCATACTTTTTCCAGAATGCCCCAGCTCTCCCACTACACATCTCAGCAAGCAGATGCAGTAAACCGGCCATTAAACACAACAAAGACTATCTGGTTCTAGGACCAGTAATCCGTACAAGTACTAGTAAAACCCTATATTTGCAGGTAAACTGTAATATTGTTAAAAAGTGAGATTCCAGCAACAACTGGGCTGAGCTTCCTTTAGCAGAGCAGGAAATTCAGCAACCTACTTAGAGACAACCACTGGCCCCTGTCTTACAAAGAGCTTCACGGAAGAGCAGTAACCGCTTTCTGCAATGGTCCTGATGTGCGTGAGCTGAATGGTGAAAACTCCCGGGACCACTGCTGGTCTCTGTTCCACAGTAGGCAGCTCTGTGCCTTTCGTTGGGAAGTTGAAGAGGCCTCGGCTGGCACATGGTCCCAGTAACAGAGCAACTGGACCCAGATCCCTTCCCTGCAGCATTTCATGCACCATTGCCCGGGAAAATGAAACTGTATGCAATACTTTCAGGGCCCTTACTCATGTTCCTTTTGCCTGGAACACTATTCCCCATCTTTTCATGGTTTTTCTATTACTCAATTCCATTTTGTACTCAATTGTCTCCTCCTCAGAGGAGCCATTGGAGATCATCCTATTTAAAAGGACTCCCTGTCACATTCTACCTCCTTTCTCTGCTTTATTTCTTCTTTGTAACATCCACGCCATACAACATTATTTCATGTACGTATGTGTGTGTCCATCTCCTTCTACTGTTGTTTAAGCTCCATGCAGGCAGAGACTGTCGGTTTCATTCATGGTCATGCCACCTGTGCCTAGAACAGTGTCTGACACAGAGTGGACACTCAATAACTATTTGCTGAATAAGTAAAAGCAACATGTATCTTCCAGAATAACATGAATGCAGCACCTGCCTCTGTGACAACACGTGCGGAAAAGTGAAGATGTCGTAAAGACCAAAGAAAAACAAATGCCCAAAAAGCAGCAACCACCAAGCTGTGCATTTATTCATACAACCCTGTCTGTAAAG
This sequence comes from Myotis daubentonii, assembly GCF_963259705.1. Classification (NCBI taxonomy): domain Eukaryota; kingdom Metazoa; phylum Chordata; class Mammalia; order Chiroptera; family Vespertilionidae; genus Myotis; species Myotis daubentonii. The sequence continues at coordinate 15,184,161 of NC_081848.1, read as the reverse complement.
AACATTTTTTCTACGTTCAGTGTCTTCATGTAAAAATATTTGAGGAGCTAGCCACCCCTCATCCCATACTCTGAGTCCTCATTGGGCGGAATGTCAATATTCTATTATAATAAACGCACGCAGGACGAGCAAGCCTGTGGTGCCATCTTGAAGAATACAGTCTGCTACAGCAGTTTCTTCTTGTTTCATTTTCTAAGGATTAAAGACCAGAAGAAGTACCAATTTCAAAACAAATGAGCAGCTGTTTGTGAGGTAGTAGAACAACCACTGGCGTGAGATGACAGATTTCTGTGAAAGCCAGCCTCTGCCACCAACTCACAAGCCTGCCCTGCACTCAGGTCTCATCTCATGCTGCTGCTTCCCTGCGTCAGATGTCGCTGCTGCCTCTCCTCTTCCCACTGCAGCTGGAAAAGCTGCCCTGATGCCAGCAGGCCCACCTTTAGTCCCCATAGGATGCTTTCAAAGTTTTATTACAACACTAAACTCCTTGTATCATCATTCATTCATTCACCACACAATGTATAAAGTCCCGGGCACTATTCTAGGCACCAGGTAACTGGATTTATCATAAAGCTAATGAAGATTAAGCTTCACAGCCCCTCACTTACATGTATACCTCCTAACATTCTGGGAGGGGTCGAGTCATGTGGCCATACACTGAGTGGCCAGATTATTATGACCGGCCAGATTACTATGACCACCCCATCAGTACAATGAAGTGAATTAGTTTTGCAAATAATAATAATAATAAAACCTTGAGAGTATTTGCTTAGGAAGTTTTCAATATTCAGTATTTTTGGAAGTGTCAATGAAGTACTGATGGGGTGGTCATAATAATCTGGCCACTCAGTGTACATTTCTTCCAGATTTGTACAAGTAAGACCCTTTCACCATGCTCAGTTAAAATCACCCTCTCTCTCCACTCCCACCTCTTCTCAGGAGAAGTTGGAGGCACAGCAGGCATTCAGGGGATCTGGCCAAGGGGAAGTCAAAGTGGATATGTGTACTTTGGGTTTGTGGGGTATTTTTATGTGGTTCATAGTCACTTTTGTGTACAGCTAAGCTAGTATTAGCCTTCTTGAAGTAGAAACGGCCTCAAGAAATACTCTTACGATGTACTGTGACAACTCACCAGCCACTGTAACACCGAGGTGCTGGGCCAGATGTGATCTAGCCACATGTACCTACCCTGCAGTGCCCAGCACCAGATGTGTGTGGAGGAGATATATGGTTTAAACATACCAACCAGAAACTAGTTTGTCCAAAACCTAATGTGAAACATTATAAACAGACCATTTTGTTTTCATCAACAGCAAGGGGAAACAAAAATCTTCTCCCATCCAACATGTATCCAATAACACAATGAATGCAGTTAGAAATGCATTCTACATTTATTTTATTTTTTAGAAGAAATTATTTTTTTGGAAGGCCTGTGCTACAGGGCACAAACCCATAAGTATACAGAGTGAGTATGTCCACAGATGCTCAGATAAAATCAAAATAACAAACTAGGAAGCTGAAAGAAACTTTCCTAAACTTACAATAATAAGTAACAAATTTTATCAACTAGGAAAGAATAAAGTATAATTCTAGTGTCTTAAATAGACTAAATTGTAAAAATATTGTAATAAAAGAGATGATCAAAGAGTATGTACTCAAAACTTATATGAAGAATAAGTATAGAATCAATGATGGGTATTTAATTAATGAGAATAGCATGCCATTTTTCGGGAATTTTTGATGTTTATGCTATTTGTTAGCCTTGATAAATGTGAATTTCTAAATTCTAAACAAATATTCATTTAGAACTAATTTTATGTTAATAATTTTGTAATATTTTTCTTAAATGAAAGTTCCCAAAACTGTACAAACTTTAGGCACGACAAAACTTAGATTATATCTATCTGACACCACTGTAATAGAGGAAAACCATAAACAAAACAAAAAGAAAATATTACATAGTATATTAGATGCTCATAAGTTCTGCAGGCGTGTCCCCCCCCCCCACTGAATCAAGAGCTCCATGAAAACAAGGATAGCTTCTTACCCACATAGATCCCAGGGACATAAGCACAGTTTCTAGAACAAAATAGGTACTTGAGAAATATTGGATGGATGGGTGGATGGACCAGTGAGTGGTTAAGGGCTTGAGAAAAATCATTTAACCTGTGTACTTCAGTTCCTATGCCTGTAATATGGTTAATTTATATGATTATTTCACCAAAGTGTCTTATGTCATAATAAATTTTAACTATAACTGTATTAATTTATCATTGTCTTTAGCATATGTTTTATATCATTATTCAATTTTTAGTTCTATGTCTTTGCCCAGAAAGATTTCAAGTTTCTTAAACTAGGTATGTCTTTTAACTACTGATATGTAGCACGGCCCTGCAGACACGTGTTGGCTGAAAAACTGCTGCTGAAACTTGCTGGTAAACAATGCTATAGTCATCATTCTTCCTTATGTCAAGACAATCATCCAGAAAAGGAATATGAGAAGCAAGATCATGAGGAGGCTAAGCACACGGGTTCTGGTGTCCCATTGCCGGGTCGGACCCCTTCTCTGACAAGTTTTCATTTTTAAAAACTGGTCAAGTTCTCTTTCTCTCTTTGACAGAGATAATAATAATAATACCTTACAGACTTGCTGTGAGAAACTTAAATAATGCCTGACATATAATAATTACTCAAAGTACGTTAGCTGTTTTCACTACTATAGGCATGAAGATATATTCACAGGTGTGCCTCTCCCACTTTTTTTTTTCTTCCATTGAGATCTGCTCTCTTAGGACCCCATTGGAACAGTGGAATAATATTGGGATCAGTCTTCTTAATATGCTAAGTTTTTAAGGGGACTGTGAGTGTGCAGCAATCTCTAGACAAAGCCTGCTGAACCCAGTGTCTGTTGGACTGCCTCTCAGCGCACTTGGGGACTCCTTGCTTTTCTAGTGCTGGTTCATCTACTCTTGACAGAAGTTCTGGTTCTCCTGCCTTCTGTCAATCCCTCAAAAATCCAACATCACTATCCATCCAACAGGTTCTAGGTACTGAAGAAAAGTACCTAGAAAAAGTGAAAAAGACAAAGCCCCTCCTCTTAAGTAACTCAGACTAGCTGGGAAGGCAGACATGTATATAACGCACCAGAGGAATGTGGTAAGACATGTAATGGGACATGAAAGGGCTTTGGGAACAGGGACGAAGGAGCCAAAAGGTCATCAGTATAGCCTGCCTTACTCGTTAAGACCTAACGATCACAATTTTATAGTCATCTTTAGGTACAGTGATAGAACGATGAAACATGCAAAATCAAAATATGTTAAAAATTCCAAATCCTAATTATAGCAAGTCAGTGTTATAAGTCTGCATAAAGGTTCCTTGGCCAAGCGCTAAACTGTGTACATGCAGGGCAAGACCCCACAAAGCCTGGCAGAGTGTGGTGGTTAAAGATACTAGAGTTACACAGTTCTGGAAGACCACAGACACTCTGGCTCAGTCAGAATAGAGAGACTCATCAACACCAGACATTCACTGAAATTCCAGAAAGGTCAATGAGAAAGGACCATAACCTAGAGTAAGATTTCATTTATTTTTTATTTTTTAAATTTCTTTATTGATTAAGGTATTACATATGTGTCCTTATCCCCCCTTTACTGCCTCCCAACCTCCACCCCACTCATGCCCTTACCCCCCTGTTGTCTGTGGGCATATATGCATGCATACAAGTCTGTAGACCATCAAACCTCAGAGGGAAGGTAGGGGAGGGTGGGGTAAGGGGGAGAGATCAACCTAAGATTTCATTTAGAGTGGCACTGGCCAATACAGTAGCCACTAACCACATATAGCAATTAAAATGAGATAAAATTTAATATTCATTTTCATCAATGTCATTGGCCACTTTGGAAATGCTCGATAGCTAGATGTTACTAGTGGCTGGCCAGCACAGATACAGAACATTTTTATTATCACAGAAAGGTTCATTGGATAGCCCTACTCTCACAAAGCTAAAAACCAAGCCTGAAGAGATCAAGAAGAGACACCAAAAATTATCTATCGCAATACTCTTTAAAGGAAGGCAACATAATCCAGACTCTTTACAGTGTACCAATATATAACATGCAGTAAATAACTTTAGACACACGAAGAAAGAGGACAATGTGGACCACAATCAAAGGGGAAAATATGAATGGAAACAGATCCTGTGATGATATAAATGTTGGAATTCTCAGACAATGGACTTAAAATCACTTCCTATATAATAAAAGCCTAATATGCTAAGTGTCTGGTCGTCAGGTCATCCGTTCAACCAAACAAAGCGTAATATGCTAATGATATGCTAAGGCCGCTCAACTGCTTGCTATGACATGCACTGACCACCAGGGGGCAGACGCTCTGACCGGTAGATTAGCTTGCTGCTGGGGTCCAGCCAATTGGGACTGAGATCAGGGCTGAGTGAGACAGGCCGGACATGCCCTGGAGCCCTCGTGCGGTCCCTCTCCGGCTGGACAACCTCCCATGTCCCACCCCAGCCCCGAGCATGCACCGGTAGGGTCCCTTGGCCTGGCCTGCGCCCTCTCGCAATCCGGGACCCCTCAGGGATGTTGGAGAGCCAGTTTTGGCCAGATCCCACAGGCCAGGCCTCTGGTTTATAATAAATATCTTCAAGGACTTAAAGAAATATGATCTTACTCAGAAAATAGAGATTAGCAGAAAAAATGGAAACTATAAAAAAGAGTAAATGAAAAAGCTTATAATTCTAAATTATAATATCTAAAATGAAATATTCACTCAATAGGCTAAATAACATTGAAAATGACAAGACAATGAATGGGTCAGTAAACTTGAAGTAGATCCCTAGAAAGTAAATCAGTGTAAAGAACACAGTGGGGGGAAAACTAATCATACCAAATCTGAATATTCACACTTCCTGACTTTTCCTAAGATTTGTTGTTAATTAGTTTTTGCTAAACTTGTCAAATTTTTAATGTGTAAACCAAACATGATCTGCCAAGTGTCTTTTTATATATCCAAATACTCCATCATATTACTGCCAACTCATAATAACTAGAAAACTGATTTGCTGTACAAAAATCTCAGCCAATTTAACCACTCCTAATTTTACATTATCAATATATACCACAGTCACACTAAAAAAATGATGTCAGATTTTCATCAAATTTGTAGCCCTTCTAAAGGCTAGCAAGATACTATCGTTTTGATGTATGGGATCATCCTGCATTTTAAAACAGGATAGGAGCTGATAATGTTTTCAACAAGCTGAACTTCTTAATGTGTTTCAATAAAACATGTTGGTAGGTAGAAGTTCTAGAAAAAAAAATGTTCCTTTATTCAACAAGCATTCATTTCTATGGTACAAAGTATGCTGAAGATGTAGAGATGAAATAGACATATAATTATTATAATGAATAAAGTCCTTTATTGATACAACCACTGGGAATTAAGTAATAATATTTGGCTCCTGTTCATCTTCCAAGGCTGAGGAAGAAGGTAACTTGCACAAAGTGCCACCAAAGAAAACAGAAATACAGATTTCAATAACTACAGGGAAGGAGCCTGTAGTTAATTATAGGTAAGACAGGGTCTGACCTATGCCACAAGCACACCTAAGTTTTAAAGTGCTTTTAGATTACTTTTTGTGCCTGATTAGAGATGGGATGAAAGAGCAATAATTGGTTTTAATACAAGGACCAAGACATTATAAAGTGATTAACTCAGTTGGTTTCTAAGTGATTCAAATAAAATCCAGTATTTTTCCACTTATCTTTGCAGACATTAATTTCTGATTTTCTCTAGAGAAATTTGAACATAAAAGGAGGGTCATATTATCAATAATACAGTTACATATCAGCACAAAATTTCAATAAAAATAAGTTTACATAATACATTGATAAAACAATATCAATAGGCCATACACCTAAATAGTTTTTATTTACTTCATTAAAGCCTATTGTAGTCCATTGTATCTCAGTGATAGAAAATATTTTACTTTATGTTACTTCAAGCCTGCACTCACTTGCTCTAGGAAACCTACATACATAATTTTTTTAATGCCTCTACTAATGAAGTGAAAAAAATCACATCATATAAACATCTTATCATCAGAATTCACTCCACATTTATCCATCTGGTAGGCCCTCTGGACCTTTCATCAAAGGGCATGCACATGAGCCCTACCCATCATTTCTAACCCAGCCTCCATCATTCGAATTTGCAAATGTGCAGAATAAGCCAAGCACCTTTAACTTGAAGCCTGGCCTCTCTTTGGCATTTTGGCTGGTGGTCTCTCCTCTTAATTCCTAATCAGCCCCTGATGAACAGAGAAGCTTGAAAACTAGGGGCTCGGTGTGGTCAGTCTCTAAGGGGCACTAAAGCATTAGGTAGTATGCGAGAGTTGTGGTGTCAGTGTCCATTCATGACTGCATTGCAAGCACAATGCGGTCCAGCTCACATAGAGGAAGTCAGTCCCTCATGTGACAATTTCAGAAAGTTCTCACCGGTGCCCATCTCTCTGTGTTGACTATTTTCATGAGGTACCAATGCGCACTTCATTTTGCCGCTCCAGTGATCTGAAGCGGGCAGTCCCAGGCAACATTGGGTAATGTCTTTGCTACAAACGAGTGACTTACCACTATCTATGTTGTATGACCACAGTTTGTCATATGACTTTGGAGAAGTCGTCTGGTTTAGAAAATTCCAAACGAAAAACTGAGGATATGAGGATAAAGTAGAAACAACCAACAAGTTGCCAACCTTTTCTGCCAGTAAAAAAAAAAAAAAAAAGAGAGAGAGAGAGAGAGACTTTCAAGATATTTTGAATAATACTTAGCAAGTTTTTCTACTTAAATTACTTTTAGCCTTAGTGAGTCTGAGTGATTAAAGCTGTCCAATCATGAGTGCCATAAAAACCTAGACGTGAAAGATAAACTAAGTAAGTTAAAACATTAGGTTCATTTGATATAATTCATGTAATTCTGGACATAAAAGTAGAGGCATAAGACTTTTATTAGCAAAATATAAATTTGACCCCCTTCTTTGTATGTGTTGGACAAATATTTTTAAAATATTGATTTAGAGAGTGACCAAATTAGTAGCATGCCTGTAGCACTCACATGTATCTGTCCACCCTGCGTCCTGGCTTATTCTATTTCTCTCTTAAGGTCAGAAAAATTTGAAAGAAAAATACAAAAGTCAGATGCATGAAGATTAAAAGTATCAACTATTTTTTTAACTGATAAAGCGATTGGAGAAGATAACTAACTTCTCGATTAGTGGCCTTCCTCACATCTAAGCCTTGAACTAATCCTATGCATCCAGTCACTGGCAGAGATGGACCAACACAAGCAGCACCAAAAACCAAAAGGCTTTTGACACTAAGTTTACCTCTTAGCCAGAGGAGAGCAGACAGCTCTTCTAGCAGAAGATCCAAAGGAGAGAAAGAGGAGGCGAATGTATGCCCAAACTCAGAATTTGATTCTATTACCTTGGGGGGCCTGGTGGAGGGGGGCTAATGAGTGAGATCAGAAAGTAGCCAGGGCCCTAACCGGTTTGGCTTAGTGGATAGAGCGTCAGCCTGTGGACTGAAGAGTCCCAGGTTGGATTCCGGTCAAGGGCATGTACCTTGCTTGGTTGCGGGCACATCCCCAGTAGGGGGTGTGCAGGAAGCAGCTGATCAATGTTTCTCTCTCTCTCATTGATGTTTCTAACTCTCTAACCCTCTCCCTTCCTCTCTGTAAAAAATCAATAAAATATATTTTTTTTTAAAAAGAAAGAAAGTAGCCAGGATTATTAATCGTCAAAATTATCCCACCTGGAAACAGGAAGAGGGGGGAATAGTATTTTCAACCTAACACTCATTGGGGTGTCTTCCTTTCTTCCTTTTTTATTCCTTCCTTCTTCCTTCCTCCCTTTCGTTTCTTGACCTTTAAGCAAGTGATTTCAACTCCAGCCACCATTGCAAACACTGGGACAACTTGAGAAATACTGATGTCTGGGTCCCATTCTACAAAGATTCAGATTTAGTAGGTCTGGGAAGTGGTCTGGGTAGTAGAAGTTTTTTATAAGCTTCCCAGGATATTCTAATGAGCAGCCTTAGCTGAGAACCTGTGCATTCATCCCATATTCAAACAGATGATTGGGGAGCAGGTCAGAAGTCTGTCCCATCTCGATGAGGTCAGTGCAAACCTGTGCTCCTATGTGGGTTCTTCTGGGACCACTGCGGGGGCCGGGGGGGGGGGGGCGCACAGTTTAGCATTTTGCTCTCCAAGAGTTCTGAAATGGATTGCTGCAGTTCATTAATTCAACTAACTTCAAAGCTGAAAAATTCACTCTCTATTCCATTCCTCATCCCAAATTTTCCCAGCCATCAAATCTAATATAGCTCACCAGATGTTCTGCAATGCTATTAAATAACGACATATAAATACTATGCTCTATGGATGCCAGCCATAGTGCCTTTCTTTGCTTATCTGCATACCAAAAGCCTCTACATTTTTCAGCTTTCCTTTGAGCACTATGTTTGAGGGCTTGCGGGCTGGTAAATGTAACCTACGAGGGAAGCATCCAAATAAGCTATGACCAGCCCAGGCTGAAGGAGCAAGACAAAGGAGCTATAGGAGCCGGAAATGAGCCAGTGAGTAGACACCCCAGCCTCTCTCCAGTCCTGCTCTCTGCTCCATGCTGGACCTTCCAGCAGCCACATGCAACCAGATCGTGAGGGTAGAGCAGCCTCAGAAAAATACGCCCCCAGAAGCACAGAGCAGGTCCTGGAAGGATGGACAATGGATCCGGAGGAGTCAGTGGAGAAGATGGAGCACATTTTTATGTTTCATTTCCATCTATTATTGCCCCATTCCCTTCAGGAAGGCTCATTTGAGTTTCCAACTGTTCACACTGCTTCCCAGGACATCTTTTTTGTTCTAACACAGGTAGTGCCTAACTGTTCCTAGAATCTGCCTATCCTCTTTTCTTTTACTTTCCCTTCTGGCCCAGACGTATGATTTAGTCTGGCACATTTTTCTTTAGCAAAAACTATGAAATCAAAATAATGTGGGTTTACCGTCATCCTCACTGTTCAAACCTTCCCACCTTCAAAGCCACATCAAGTTGCATAGTCCCATTCACCAAGGACATTCTCCCACCAGATCAACCCAGGCCTGAATTTTATTTATTATTGTCTGCCTGCTCGCATTTACTATTCCCTTTTTTCTGTGCTTTCTCTTAATGTACTAATTCCATACATTTCTTGGGTACATTCCCTCAAGGTACAAGTGCTATCTGTGTCATATTGGAGTTTTCCAAACCATTCCTATTTTTAATAGTCTCCTGCCAACCTTTCCTTAGCCCCTTGGTATAGCTGTCCCAGCGTGCAAGGATGGGTGCCCCTGCTCTTACTATGGAGTCTTCATTTGTAGCTCTGAAGGAGCGCTTTTCAATCACGTCATAGAATCTAGCATCTTCTGAGGAGTTATTCTGGTTTTCTCCCTAAAATATTGCTTCTCTTGCCTTCCTTACAGCCCAGTCACTATCTGACTTAGTAACATACAAAATACGTTCCTCTTGTCCAAGCCCTATTTAAGAGCAATTTCACTTAAGCATATCTCACTTTCCCATCCATATCCATAGTTTTCAAATATCTGAATTTCTATTTTATTGGCTTCTACATTGCAACACATCTCCTGGAGAAATCTCTTTATCACCGCTTAACCATACTCTTCCATTATTTTATTTTATTTTCCTGTGCTTCTATTCTGATAGTAAAACTGAAATATTTTTCTCAAACTACTTTTATTCCTCGATTTCCTGAGTTAAGTTGATTGCTAGTGGAAGCTCTGGAGGTCCCATGCCACATTCCCTTCCCCCCGCCCCAAGTCCATTTGATTTCAGCACAGCTGAGGTAGGCAGTTCTGGCATGTTCCCTGTGTCCTCTCCCAAACACTTCCCAACGTTTCTGTGCTTCAGGACTCTCTCTGAAACCTCGGAAAGTTGCTCAATGCTTGTGTCGTACATTCCAGAAGATGAGGAGACTGCTCTCCGTCCATGGGGAACGGGACAGGGTGGATCAGCAGCCTAGTTTCCCATGCTGCAGAGAGACAACCTTAGCTGTTCTACTTAATCCCCACAGGGCACCATCGCCCATAATGGAAACCATCCCATAACAACCCTTTCTCTCCTTCCCTTCCTCACTTGCTCCAGTCCTGCCTGTATGGAACACACACTTTCTTGTATTAAAAACCCCCTCTTGCCTACAGACAGAGCTGCCATAACCAGAAGTGACCCACTCATTTCCTTTTCCCACATGGCTCACTTATTAAGCTCAGGGCCTAAAGCCATTTATAAGGCTTCTTAGAAACCAACCACACATCTAAAGCCAGCTACACAGCAGAATGTAGGTCACTGTCAAAAAACTCATGGGGCTCCACCTATTAACCTTAATGACTAGAACAGCCAGCCGAGGATGTACCAGTTATTTTGATCCCCGAATTCCACACCTTATCTCCTTCACGAAGTCTCTGGATCCTCTACCCTTGTTGGGGTGCGGAGAGCCATAAAGTGTCATCTATTTTTCTGTCAAATGCATAACTAATTGTGGGATACACACAGGGATCAAGCACATAGAAATTAAAATATTATCTTCATTACTGGCAAATCTGTTGGCAGCATGTGGCTTAGGTTAAGACCATGTGATTTCCATATTTTACCCTTGAATCAAAAATTAGCCACTGCTCATAGCAGAGTCACGTGCAAAGAGAAGGCCATTACACTTACCTGTGACTGTGTAGCAAAGAAAAGACCAGATTCCAGTCAATCAGCCACGGGTCAGATAATGGAGTACCACCTTTGGCTCAGAGTCCACCCCTGATCCAATGAGCTGTGGCAGAAAGAGAAGAGCAAAGGCTGAGGTTTGTGGTGCCCAGGATGGGTACCTGGGGCAAGGCCTGTGGAAGGAGAACCATTAGACCTTCCCTGATTTCCAAGTGGCCAGAGATCCAGTAAGTCAGGGAACCAAAGGGGTGCCCAATTTGCTTGAGGATAATAAGGCTAAAACCACACTTACATAGCCGTTCACCTCATCACAGACGGCTGCCCAGGTTGGGTTCTACCACCATTTTCCAGTTGTAGTCAGGTAAGAAGCCTGACAGAATAGGCTGCACGGGGGAGAAAAGTAATAAAAACAGCTTGTCTCTCAACTCAATGTGCAGATGACTGTACAGCTGAAACCTATATAATTGTATTAACCAATGTCACTCCAATAAATTTAATTAAAAATAAACTCAATTAAAAAAACAGCTTGTCTCTAACTGTTGAAAAGCAGTGAAGTCAGCCAATATAGACCCTGAAAAAAGAGCAGCTTAATGATCACAACATCACTGGTCCCACCTTTCATTTCCCCCCACTCTTGGGACATTTTGGAACTGTCATGTAGACACTGCCCTTGTGTCCCGAGGACAAGAGGAAAGTCATTCTCTCGTCGCAGGAAACCAGGCCAGGGAGCGAGCACAGGGAAGTAAAGCTTTCCTCATCCCTGCCCCTCCCCACGGCTGCGGTGCTCCCAAGCGAAGACCTCAGAAGCAGTTACTACAGAAGCGCTGTTGGCACAGTGACGCTCACAGGGACAGAGGGAGCTCTGGGCCTGAGACCAGCATATTAGAGTTTTTGTGAGGGCAGGGCAGTGAGGCAAGGGGCTGTGTGTTCCTCAGTGTTGACAGCTTTGGGTCCCCCTGAGCTGGCAGCAGCTTGATAACAAGTCTCCTAGCCCTCAGAACCAGACACGTGGGTTAGTCTGCCGACAAGCCTGCAGCCTCCCCAGGCTCTGCTAACCCCACACAGGCTCAGAGCCTGGGCCCTCAAAGTGTGTTCCTCCCAGAAGCAGCGACAGCACCACTGACATTCTCACTCAGGCCCAGAGACTCCAGATCCACATGTTAATATGGTCCCTTGGCTGAGGCTGAGAAACATGGGGGAAGAAGGGGGAAGGACAAAGGAAAAGGCAGCAAGAGAAACAGAGATAGGAAGGTCAGACATAAAATCCAACTGCTTCTCAGAAGGGCTGTGAGAACATAAAGCTTTCTTTCAATCTGATGCTTTATGTCAGAAATCTCCACTTTTGATCAATGTGTGCCTGGGCCTTTGTGTACATTTCATAAGCTAGGATTTCTAGGCAGTGATCAAAATATTCTACTATGACCTAAGAAGCCAAGCAGGAGCAAGTGAATAATGGCGACTGAAAAATCACTAAGCAGAACAACCCAGAAATCAGATTTCCATCCCAGGGAGCCTGCCCAGGCCACCTGCATTTTGCAGCCTCAGGCTGCTCTCCCACCTCCTCCATGACCCTGAGTGGGTCCCAGCCCTGACCCCTTCACATCTGAGCTAAGGACACATAGACCACTGCCCTCCCATAAAGCAATCAGTTCATCATAATCAAGAACTTACTCTCCAGTTGGCCCCTCACAACCTAGATTAAATGTAAAGATGTTTCTCTCCTTAGTGAACATATTCTTGATCATTCAAGTTTTGAGGGAGGTGAACAGCTTGTTTCTTTGATCTCTTCTATCCAAGGCAACTCCTGATGTCTTTGAGCATAAACCATGGAAGTCCTGGCTAACCACCAAGCTAAAGCGTGTCCCAGCAGTCACTGATCCTGTGCAGTCCTAGGTGGAACCTGTCTTCAGAGGCAAGTGAGGTCAGGGGCAGGGTCAAGCCTGTGAGGGCTAGTGAGGTCACACAGAGGGCATTTCGGTAGGTGATTCATACTCACCCTCCTCAGAGCTGCACCCAACGCAGTCATGTTATAGCTGGATGGTAATCAGGTCCCAGAGTAGGCAGGGGTCATCCCCACGTGCAAACAGCAAAAAGTGCCTGTCCTGCTGACATAGAGGAGACCGGAGAACATGGGATCTTTGGAAGTCAGAGTTATGCATAATTCTTATTTTATCCCCTGTGGGGTTTTATTAATTTTTATAAGAAATATGTTGCCGAAACCGGTTTGGCTCGGTGGATAGAGTGTCGGCCTGTGGACTGAGGGGTCCTGGGTTCGATTCCGGTCAAGGGCATGTACCTGGGTTGCGGGCACATCCCCAGTAGGAGATGTGCAGGAGGCAGCTGATTGATGTTTCTCTCTCATCGATGTTTCTAACTCTCTATCCCTCTACCTTCCTCTCTGTAAAAAATCAATAAAATATATTTTTTAAAAAAAGAAAAGAAATATGTTATTTTTGTAATCATATTTAAAATGAGTACTACTTTAAAATGCACAGGGATTTGATCCAGAGAACCTAGAGGTAAGCCTGTTCCCCATCACCTCTTAGCTTTGTAACTTTGGGAAATCACATACTCTTTCTAAGCTCCAGATTCCTCAGTTCACAATTACTATTTTCATAATTATTGCCTTACCAATTTTCTGGAGGTTTTGAGAGGCTCAAGTAAGATAATGAGTATTTATTGAAATTAACTAAAAACGACTTAAGAACAAAATAAATGACATGACTTTGGATAACCTGCTTGTGCTGTGGAAACCAGTCCCGAGGCTTGGTCTCTGCTGACTACAGGAGAAAAGAGGAGTGGGCAACCTCAGGAGCGGAAACAGCATGGTTTAGAGGCCAGACAGATCTGAGTAGAAGGTCCAGCTCTGGCCCTTATTAACGGTATGACTTCAGGCAAATTACTTTCCCTCTCTGACTCTGAGTATCTTCATCTACAAACTAGGAACAATATCTGTGTAGCTTGGTGGTAAGAATTAGAATAAGGACATATTATTTGCCTAGTCCTTTGGAGGCAGCTATTATTATTGCCTCCTGCTGATCGGACCAGGAAGTGGGACTCGAACCATATTATTCTTGTGTTGAAAGAGTAGGTATATAACTAAAGTTTGCCCTAAATCTTCTTGGGTCAATACGTTTTCTCCATCAGGCACGGGTCAGTTGAGGGGAAGGTTTAGCGCTGCCCCTCACCTGCCAGAACAGTGGCTGTGAAAGCCAAGAGCCACGTGCAGTAGCAGGTGGGACAGCTCTGTCCTGAGATCCTGCTTTCTTGGCCCTAAGGACCTAAGAATGGGATGAAACAACAACAAAAAAAAATACAAGTTGTTCACAGGAATCAGTTGTTGCTTAGTTGCTTGTATACTAAAGGTGGTAAAAGAGACATAAAATGGTCGCCGTTGATGATTACTGTGGCATTAGCACCACAGGGAGACTGAAGTAGAATTACTGACATCAAAATTAGTGATGACCACAGTGGCAGTGGCTACAAAAAGCGGCAGAATACAGTCCAATGGAGTGGCCAGGGGCAGAGCCTGGTCTCAGTGGCAGAGGCAACTGGGACTGTGATTTGAGGAAGAAAGCAGGAGGCACCCAAGTGAGGTAGGAAATGTGGTGAAGTAGCTACAATCAATAAAAGCTACAGAAACTGTGACGAAGGAAGGCCACCCCCCACTGGATCTATGCCTTAAAACTGGCAGAGACCAGCTGGATCCAACATGGTGACTAATTTCACCTGAGGGTACCCCTAGCCTCATTATAGGCTCATTGGAACACATCAGCATGCTGAGCCACACAGCCTGTGCCACCACAATCAGACACGGAAAGCCCATAAGGGACACAGTTTGGCCAAGCGAGCTCCTCGGAAAAGTCTCCAGCCCTTTCCTGGGAAGATCCTGAATATTCCTCCCACTTAGTGAATACCCCCTCCCCGTCCCCTGGATTAAATGAACCTCAATAAAGAAAGCAATTCCACTAAAGAGGGCTATTCCGTGTGTGGAGTAGCCCACTCTCTGTCTCACTGCTTCACTAATAAACTCACTGTCACTTTAAACTCCATGCTGCCTCTAGTTTGAATTCTTTCCTGCATGAAGCCAAGAACCCACAGGGGGTCTTGGACCCTCAGGTCCCTGGACCCTCCAGGACACCGGCAACATAAGCAACCAGTGATGTTATGAAGCTCTGCTTTTCAGCACAATTTCCAGAAACTGAAGCCACTGGGGGGCAGGAGGCAAGACTGCAAGAAGCCACATCCCACCCTGAGGGGGTCGCCTGGAGAGTGTCAGGCTTTCCTGGGGAAGATGTGGGGATCAGGACTCTCCTGGGGATGCAACTGGAGCACAAGGTGGTGGGGAGAGCCAGGAAGCCCTACCCTCTGGGCTGTTGAAGCTGAGCTGAGTCCCACTCCAGAGACAAAGAGTTGGCTGGTGGTTACATTTCCCAAAGCACAGAAACAATCAATCTTCCCTGGAAAACCTCCTCTTCCCACCCTCCCCCCACAAGAAGATCCATGTATAATTTGAATTACATATATAAACGCACATTCCAACTGCAGAGTGCCATGCACATGTAAGGTGGTTTTATTGCTGTTGTTGCAGCTCATGGCCTTCCGAGGGCCCCATCCCAGTGTAAAAGGACAGAGCATTCTTAGGGACACAGAATACTTGGACATCCACCCTCATGAAGAAAATGTCATCTACGCCCCTGCCTTTGTTCTGATCTCCAGAGACTTCATAGTCTTTTCTGGCATTTCCGTAAAGCCAAGAAACGGCTCTCCTTTTAAGCTAATTGCCTGGAAAGAGTATTCCCTCCTCCCTCATACGCAGAATATAAGTGTCTTCCTGTCTAGCCAAGGCAGAGTCCTAAATACGAGCCACTGAAGGCAAGAGGGATGAACCCATCTCCATCATCATTTCCGGGCCGCAGCCTCTGTGCCCAGGCTCCCTGATTTACAAAAGTTGGGTTTCCCCTTTCTGTGTACAGCTTACCTGTGAGGCACAATGGTCATCTGACTGCAGGTCCCCTCAAATCCTTCCTACAGCCTCTGACTCTTCAAATAAGTTGAATTTTCCTTTTAAAAAAATGGTGTTGGTAATATTTTTCTCTTTTTGAAGAGCCAGAATAATAAAAGATGCAAAACATGAAGAGCTTGTTAGTTGGGCCACCTATTTGTTCATTCTCTCGTCAATATATACTGAGTCCTCTTATGCATAAGGCAGTTGGAAATAAAAAGATGGAGAAGACACAAACCCAACCTGAATTTCCCATGGACTTGGTCAGAGAGCATGACCATCTTGTTTCTCAGGATTTGTGTTTGCTCTTTTAACTGGTTGTATATTCCACAAGACTCAGTGTCAAGAAGAGAGGGGCGAACCTAAAATCAAGGGGGAGACTGAAGATGGTCAAGATCACTTAAGCCGGCTGCTAAACTCTAATCCATGCAATAAAATCTGCATGGAGTCAAGGCAGAGGTTCAGATAATGAGGTAACACTGTCACTGAGCAAATTTGAGACTAAGGTAACAGGGAATGACAAGGAGGCCTTGCTCATAATTGCCCTCTCTGCCTAAGGCAGCCCACCTCCCCACCCCAAATCCACCTTACTCACTCCTATTTGTGCTATGGAACAAGTCTCAGCATCACGTTCACCAGGAGACTCATCCTCATTGCCATCTCTCCCAGCTGGAGTTTGGTAACCATTCTTGTAATACCCAGTGATTTTTTATACCACTGCATTCCAAATGTTGGTATATAATTATCTAGCTGCATATCTCTCTTCCCCACCTCACTGTGAGCTCCTTGAGGGCATGGATTTTTATCTTATTTATTATTTAGCACAGTGCCTGTTACATGTAGCACTCACATTATTGGAAGGAAGGAAGGAAGGAAGGAAGGAAGGAAGGAAGGAAGGAAGGAAGGAAGGAAGGAAGGAAGGAAGGGAAGGAGGGAGGGAGGGAAGGAAGGAAGGAAGGAAGGGAAGGAGGGAGGGAGGGAAGGAGGGAAGGAGGGAGGGAGGGAGGGAGGGGGAGGGGAAGGGAGAGGAGGGGAGGGGAGAAGAAGGGCTGGTACAATCTTCTGAAGCCTGGTGTTCGCCCCTTGCAGGAATGCCTTCGTTGACTTCACTTACACTTTGGGAATGAAAATATGCAGTACTATCCCTCTCTCCTTTCGGTCAAGGGCAGAAAGTGAGCAATGTAAATTAAGGTTTTTCAGTGTCTCCCTCTCAGCTGGAAAGACAAGCCATCCACAGCTGGCAAGCTCTCCTTGTCTTTGTGCTTTGGAGAGATTTGGCTCTGGGGCTCTTAACGGGATCAAGCTGAACCACAGTTTTATCCTGTCAAAACGCACTGAAAACCTTCTGGGGTGATTTATCATGGAATGCACATGGCAGCGAAGGGGATGGGCATTACAGGAAGCAGAGGAGCCACTCTCGGCCTGCAGTGCTCGGCGTGGCAGCTGCGGGATGAGGCTGCCCTGACACAGGGATGGGTAGGCTCCTGTGAGAAGACCACCTCCTGGAAATAAATAATCATTGTCGGGACAGTCCCACTCCAAGACGCGTGTTAACGCAGAACAGCCAGCCTGGAAACCCCGCCAAAGAGCATGTCAGGGTAAAAGGAGCTGGGTTAATTTGCAGCTGCAGGCAATTCCTGGGAAATCTGCTAAAATATGACTAGCTCAGATGTGCTCCCAGAAATCAATAGCAGCACCATCACTAATTTAAAGCCAGGGCATCCACAGCTAACTCAAGTCACTGCAAGAGAGAGGCAGGTAGAAGAACATAAATAACCCGAAATTTGAGGCTCTCTCCTATATCCTCAACATACCCGTGACTGGTTTGACTCCTCTCTCTTCACCTCCCTCCCTGGACACAGAGGCTCATCTCAGGACACCCCTTGTTCTGTAGAAGTGACTTTGCCTTTATGTTGGTGTGTGTGCCAATACGACAGCGTTAACAAATGTGGGCTCAAATGGAAAGCCATTGCCGTTTGTCAATGTTGCTTTAAAATAAAGGTGCCAGATTGCTCTATGGGGCCTGTGAGGGCAGAGATGCCCATTGTTCCAAGGCTGAGAGCCTGCTCTCACGGGGCAGGATGCTGAATCCCAGGAGCACACAGATGGAATACAAAAGGCACCTGCCTCCAGGCCCTTGCATCTAGTGGGGGACATGAACCAGAGTGAGAGATTGAAAATTAGCTAAAAGGAAGACCATTGCACTAACGCACGGTGCTTTGAAAGAGGTGAGCCCAGTGTCCTGGGACAGAGAGAAGCCTCTGCAGGGCCTGGCCTGAGAACAGCCTTTATAGGACGAAATGATGCCTTGGCTCACAGGCCAATGCGTGGGTTACCCAGCAGACCTCTCCTCAGAAGCTCAGCATGTAGCCATTATTTTTAGGGACTTAGCAACATTTGAAACCATGCAATTTTACTTTGTCTATTCTTGTTTGTTCACAAAATTATCCTTTTCAAGGCAAATGTGAGAGTTTGAAAATCCACTAACAATGAGAGGAGGATCACTAGAAGCAAGCAGGAGTGAAGAGGGGTGGTTTTCAAAGTTTCAAGTTATGAATATAATGTTCTTTTTCTTAAACACTTTTTTATTGATTTCAGAGAGGAAGGAGGGGAGAGAGAGAGAGAGAGAGAGAGAGAGAGAGAGAGAGAGAAACATCAATGATGAGAAGTAGTCATTGATTGGCTGCCCTCTGCACACCCCCCACTGGGGATCAAGCCCGCAAGCCAGGCATGTGCCCTTGACCAGAGTTGAATCTGGGACCCTGCAGTCTGCAGGCAGACACTCTATCCACTGAGCCAAACCAGCTAGGGCTATAGCGTTCTATTTCAAAAGGGGCTTGAAGATGGCCTTCTGGGTTTTAGACTAAACAAACAAACAAATAAATAATACAAAGGATTACCAAAACTTATAAAATTCTGCCATTTGTGACCAAATGGATGAACCTTGAGGCCATTATGCTAAGCAAAACAAGTCAGACAATGACAAATACCATAGAATCTAATTTATATGTAGAATCTAAAAAAAGAGAGAGAAAAAAAAAACAACTGATATACAGAGAACAGACTGGCGGTTGCTAGAGGTGAGCAGTGGGGGGTATGCAAATGGCAATGGTAATAAAAAGGTACAAACTTTCAATTATAAAATAAATAAGTCATGGGAATGTCATGTAGTTAATAATACTGGATTAAATATTTGAAAATTTCTAAGAAAGTAGGACTTAAAAGTTATCATCACCAGAGAAAAAAATTGTAACTATGTGTGTTGATACATGTAAACTAAGTTTACTGTGGTGACCATTTATCTCTATATAAATTTATCAAATCATTATGTTGTACACCTGAAACTAGTATAATGTTTTAAGTCAATTATATCTTTAAAAACGTAGATGCTTTCCAGAATTTAGAGTGGGTCTAGATCACTTTAATTTTACTATTTAATATGTATGCTACCATCTGGTACTAATAAATAACCAGGATTTTTTTTTTTAGTTCATTGAAATGCAGAAAACACTTTTTTGGTGACTAAAAACTGGGTGACTTAAAACAACAGACATTATTCTCTCATGGTTCTGGAGACTAGAAGTCCAAAACCAGGCGTCAGCAGGTGGGGTCCTTTCTTGAAGATTCTTAAGAAGCATCTGCTCCTTCCTCCTAGCTTCTGGCAGCTGCTGGCAACCCCTGATGATCCTTAGCTTATACAGAGATGCGTCACTCTGATCTCTGCCTCCATCTTCACATGGCTTCCCCCTGTGTGTCTACGTCTCTGTATCTAAATGTCCCTCTTCTTGTGAGGACACCAGTCACTGAGCTAAGGTCTACCCTAAGCCAGTATGACCCCTCCTTACTTTATTATATTTTTAAAGACTCTACTATGAATAAGATCATATTCACAAGTTCTGGGGGTTAATACTCCAACATATTTTTTAGGGGGACGCACGTCAACCCACAACAAATACTCACTAACCTTGCTCACTTTCCAACCATTAACTGTTTATCAAAGATCAGTTATTCATCTCCCAAAACTCAGTCCACACAGATGTTGTCAGCTCCCCCTTTTATCTTATTTTCTCATCTTGAATATTGTCTGCGTACCTCCCAAAACCATGGAGGAATTATGCATTTGGCAATAACCAGAGAGGAAAAGATTCTTTTCTGACTTTTTAGCTGAAGGGCTGTGTGATCTGCTCACTGTTCCCCACTCTAAAATCGATGTGTATGTGCATATCCAAGGGTGTTATGCTTGAACATAATATAGCTGAAAGGGCTCTTTGTGGTTTCTCTATTTGCACTCTCATTTTTCTTCTTTCTGTAGAGACTTGACATTCTAGAACACTGCACATTCTGAACAAAATGCTTCTCTCTTATTCAGCACCACATTTTGGTAGATAAAAGGTGAATGAACTACTAAAAGTAATCTATAATTTTCTCTTAACAAGTGGCAGAGGAGTAATGGAGTAATGATGTTTTTATAAAAGAAAGGCTAATTACAGTGGGGATCAAACATAGCAAAGACCCGATTTTAATCTTTCATAACATAAAATGTCACTAACACATCTGCGTATTTTAGCTTTTTCATAATAGTAGCTTGAAATAATCACAGCTGGGGAACACGTTTGTACTAAAGTTGTCCCAAAATTTGATTTATAGTTGGTCATCTTCCATTTGGTAGCAGATTAGAAAAAAAGGCAGCAGCAGTGAGAAGTCTGGCAGACTTTGTCCTTGAGGTTAGGATATTAAACAAAAATGAAAACGAATCTATCTTCAGACAGAAGTGTGGTACTTAAAAGTTGAATGTTTGAGAGACAATCTTGTAAAATGTTTTTTCTTTAAAATGATTTTATTAGCCCTAGCTGGTTTGGCTCAGTAATAGAGCATCAGATTGCGGACTGAAGGGTCCTGGGTTTGATTCTGATCAAGGGCACATGCCTGAGTTGTGGGCTCTACCCATGGTGTGGGGTGTGCAGGAAGCAGCCAATTAATAATTCTCTCCCATCATTGATGTTTCTATCTCTCTCTCCCTCTCCCTTCTTCTCTGAATCAATAAATATATATTTTTAAAAAATGATTTTATTAGAATTAAAACTGTAGAAAATAGTACCATGTTTCAAAAGTTGTGTAAGAGATCTATTCTAATTTCCCTTGCTTTCTGGAGCTAGATAAATCTATATATAACCATCCCTGGTGCATGCTTCACTCATTATCTCTATATATAGATCTGTAGACAGAATATTCACTGTGAACATAGGTCACACTATATTCATGGGAGGGTTGCATTTTAAAACCTTGAATCTACAAAATTCCTTAAATAGAGCTGGCCCTGGGAAGTGAGAAGTCAGAGGTATTTATATATCTACATAGCTATTGTAGATTGTCTAACTATTATACTATACACCTGAAACTAATACAAAATAATATTAAATGTCAACTGCAATTGAAAAATAAAATTAAAAAATAAATTTAACTGATTTCTATATCATCTTTAGGACAAAACACATTATAAATATGCTAGAGGCCCAGTGCATGAAATTCATGCAAGGTGGGGAGTGGGTGTTCCGGTGGGATCAGGCCTAAATGGGCAGTCGGACATCCGTCTCACAATCCAGAACTGCTGGTTCCCAACCACTCGCCTACCTGCCTGCCTGTCTGATTGCCCCTAAGCGCTTCTGCCTGCAAACCTGATCACCACCTAACCACTCCCTTGCCAGCCTAATTGACACCTACCTGCTCCCCTGCCAGTCCAATTGCCCCTAACTGCCCTCCCCTGCAGGCCTGCTCACCCCCAACTGCCCTTCTCTGCTGGCCCAGTCACACCTAACTGCCCTCCCCTGCTAGCCATCTTGTGTCCACATGGGGGCGGCCATCTTTGACCACATGGAGTGGCCATCTTGTGTGTTGGAGTGATGGTCAATTTGCATATTACTCTTTTATTATATAGGATTAGTAATAAACAAATTATACCCTTAAAACATTTCAAGAAATATTTTAAAAGAAACTATGTTTCAGATAAATATCCATGTCTTTAAAAAACAAACAAACAAAAAAAACAGACAATGGAAAAAGGCCTGAAGAAACTAAAAAGAAAGAAAGAATAATTATAAGAGCAGAAACAAACAACAGAGAAAACATAGCTTTAAAATAGAGTACCAGCAAATCCAACAAATATTTCTCTGAGGAGACTAATAAAAATGCTAATTCCCTGGCTAGACTAATCAGGTATAAAAGAGTGAAGTATATAATCAAGTATAAAAGAGCAAAGACAAATAAACAACAGCAAAAAATAAACAGGGATCACACTACAGATAGAGCAGAAAATTAAAAAGATAATAACTTCAGCTAAGAAACTTTAAAACACATAAAATTGACACTCTCCTTGAGGAAAAAAAAAGTAATTACCATAACGTGACTCATGAAGAAATAGAGAACTTGAGTTCCATAATCATTAACGAAATTAAATTAGTAGTTAATGATCATCCCACAAGGAAAGAAAAATAAATGGAATTTCAATCTTTTAAAAACTCTTCTAGGGAATAAATACAAAGAATATGCTTCAATTCATATGCAGTTGAACCTTGAAAAACATGGTTTTGAACTGAATGAGTCTACTTATCATTTATACACAGGGTCTTTTTATGTGTGTGTGTGTTTTTCAATAAATACCTGTACTGTTTCCAATCCAAAATTGGTAGTCCACAGATGTGGAGGGATGACTGTATGCATTGATCTGTGCCACTTTATACAGGGAACTGGAGCATCCACAGATTTTAGTATCTGGGGGGAGTCGTGAATCAGCTTCCAGTGGATTCCCGGTCAGGGCACATACCCAGGGTCTGGGCTCAATCCCCAGTGTTGGGCTTGCAGAAGGCAGCCAATCAATGATTCTCTCTCACCATTGATGTTTCTATCACTCTTTCCCTCTCCCTCCCTCTCTGAAATTAATAAAAATACTTTTGTAAAAAGAGTCAACTGTGTGTCCTGGACATACGTGCACATATGTACTAGAAGACAGAGCAGTTTATGGGAATAAAGAGCAATCAAATGAAAACAATTCAAATGTGTATCGCCAAGAAATGGAGAGAAAAAATATGGCAATTTAATAATACAGAATCTTCTAAGTGAAGAAGTGAAGTGAATCGAGCTACAGCTGCACACATCAAGGTGGATGAATACCAAAAAAATGAGGGAAAGTGGTCACAGAAAACCTCATACAGTATGCTATCATCTATCTACATGGAAAGATGTAAAAAATAATAAATACAAGTAATACCAATGTCGTGGAAGTTCTGAGGAAGAACTTCTGCCTGTGGGAATCAGGGAAGTAACATTTGAACTGGACTTTGAGCAACAGAGACAATTTCTGGAAAGAGACAGAGAGGATCGAACACATGTAAATGCAGTCCAAGCAGAGAAACAGTCTGAGCAACGGTACTAAGGTTCCCTTATTCTTCAGATAACAATGTAACTGAAAAGTTATGCATGTCATGGGAAATCATAAGAGCAGAGGTAAGGTGAGAACAGAGACAGGTTGAGCCTAGGGAGCCAAGAGGCCCTGGCCTGCTATATTCAAGGGATCTCTGTTCTTGTCTTCCCCCTTTGAACAGTGCCCTGTCCTGTGAGCCACACCCTCTCACCTTCTCCCAAGTCCTCGCTCTGCTCCTCTTCCCCAACACCACTCCTATTCCCAGCACCTGAAAATAACAGCAGATGCTGCTGAATTATGATCAACAGCACCACCTCCAAATGAGTGTGAAATACCATCAATAATCTGGATAGAAAAGGTCTGCATTGGCCCAAAGCATTCAGCAAACCTCTGAAACATTGAGTCCACCAAGAGAAGGCCCCCATGTATAGCTGGGGGATCTGTCCCTTGAGCAAGAATTCTCACACGCATACCTAATTTGGGAGACAGCTCCATAAACAAACACTGTGCTTTCCACCTATATTCATTCCACACATATTTATTGATCACTTAAAGCCAACAGGAGTTGGAGCCCCGCAGCCAGTCTCATTATAGCTGCTCTTCCATCCCTATGGTAGTTTTCAGTGGTAATAGCCAAGTGTTATTAGACATGATCCAGAAGTAATTAGCCACTTATTTTCATTTTGCAGAACAGCCATTCAGTGTTCATTCAAGCACTAATGCTTTCCAAAACCAAATGGGAACTGTATTGAGTAAAATATTCTTCATTGTATTGAAAATAGTTTGTTGTTCAAGGTAAACAAAAAAATCATTGGCAGAATATCAATTTGTACTTTTTTAGAAATTACTTTCTCTTATCATTTCCCTCCTAACTGATGTTAATACATTTAAAACGAAGAACAGAGAAAATATATTTTGTGTAATATAACTCAAAAGAAGAGCCCTACTTATTTCCAGGAAAACGGTGAGGGGCGGGGCTTACTTTTCCTTGCTATCTCTTATTTTGCACTTAGAAGATTTTACAGCAAGTTGAACTCAGTTGAACAAGAATATGGAGGCTGCTCTTTGTAAGGAAAACAATGTTATTGACCTCTGATCAAAAGGAGTGATGATGAATTTTAACTGATCCAACCCTATGCTTTAAAATATTTCCTCAGTTCTACCTCAAACAAGGCTCCCGAAATGGAGTAGAGAACTGAGTGGGACTTGAGGTGCCAGATGTTACCAATGTATTACAATCACGTGTAAGTGGAGCTGGTTGAGAGACTTAGCCAGAGACCAAACTCAGAGCTCAGAACGCAGATCCAGCCCGTCAGGGTACCAGACTGAAGCTGGGACTGAAGAGCAAAGCTGGTACACAAAGCACAGGACATTTTTTTTATCAGTTCAGAGATCTACCAAGCACACATTTATGTTATGGCTCAAGGGGTTGGAATTCTGGTCCCCCTTTTTAAAGAGATAGACCCACAGCTGAAATTTCTCGGGGGGAAAAAAACACACATGAATGATTCACAAAACAATAAGCTGAGGAACAGACAAAATCAGTGAGTGTGGAACAGAGCCCCTCAATACAATGTAGGTCCTTGGCTTCGTTAGCATTGAGCTCTAAACACTTAAACTAGCCAGCCTGCTGTGGAACCCAATTCATCAACAATTATTAGGGCTGCTCAAAAAATTAAGTGACAAAGTGAGAGCGTGAGGGCTATTTTGCTTATACATGTGAGAAACTCACCCAGGAATAGTTAAGGCAAAGAAACTATATTGAGGTGCATCCTGGAACCTAAGCCAGGCATAATTGGACCTGAGTAAGATCTCAAAGCGGGAACACACGCACCGCGAGGATGCCTCTCCCTCCCCAGCCTCTGCTTCTCTCGGTGCCCCTGCTACATTCTCCTCTCCATCGTGACCAGCAAGCCTAGTGTTGTAGGTCTTAAACCCCAGCCTCGGAGACTGACTTACTGCTTTCTCTGATCCCAGTGCAAGAGGAAGTTGGTGACCCAGATCCAGTCAGATGCCCAAACATAAACCAGTCAACTCTGGCAAGACAGCAGGCTACTTCGGCCCCAGCTGGATCAGATGTCCAACCTTGTATTAGTCAGGGGTGGTCAAAGGGATGAAGTCATGACAAAACATGGCCATTCGGGCAGAAACAAGAAAGATGAAGTTGGGAGCTGTCATTTACAGAAGCAGCAGATGCTGAGCCTATAAATAGTACATATTCACAAAACAAAGTAAATTAGCCATGAACTACACATCCTACAATTATCGGGTTAATAGCACAATATTTTATTAGGTCAAGAAGAAAGACTCAGCTGCCCCTGGCTATCAGCCTGTCCTTTATATAATCTTCTTTAAGAATTGCTGCAACTTTTTTCTCCCAGATGGAGATGAAACTTCAGCACTCCTCAGTTTCTAAGTCTCTCCCCAGAACCCACAGGCAGGTGAGGGTATGGTATGCAGTTCATGCCACACCACCAAAGCCAGCCCCCCCACACCACCCCCCACCACCCCCCACACCGCCCACCCCGCTGAGAGGCAGGGTAACCGAGAAGGAAGAACCAGCTTTCCTGACAGAGTTGGTTCACATTCTAAATCCCGGTGCACTAGCTTTGTGACTGCGGGCACGTTGCTGAACCTCTCTGAGCCAGTTTCCTCACCTGCAAGATATTGGAAAGAATACATACCTTGCAAGGTTGTAGAACGGCTGTATATGGAGCACTGTGCCTGACACATGGTAACTACTGAATTCTGAATGCAATGACTCCCTCACAACCTCTAAGAGTGACCGCACCTGCACACTTGGCCCTGGGAATGTCTACAGGCCATGTTCCATTTCACACGGACCTATTCCCTTGCGAAAACTCCCTTCCCTGCCCTGTATACCCAGAAGACACTGTTAATATAGATTCCAATTAGGCTGTACTAAAAAGGACGAGGATGAGATGGGGCAGGGCCATTTTTACTTTGGCTTTTCCCAAAGGTTTTCTTACTTTATCTGAAATGATGCTACAAAATACCTCAAATCCAAAGATAACTTTCAAATCTGACCTAAGAAACACAATCTAGCAGCACTGATACCCTGAAATATGTATGTATGTGTGTATGTATATATATTATTTTATGTAGAGAAATATGTAATATATTATATATATCATATTTTTGTTTACTATTTAAAATATTATATTATACATTTATAATATTATATTTTGTCATTTGATTTTTATTTCATTTTTTTAAAATGTACCCAGGTACTTTTTAAATGAAATATTCAGAAAAACAATAGCTAACATTAACTCCAGAGCATAGTTGCCCACCAAGATTTCAGAGTATTAATCCTTTATTTCACAAATGAGGAAACCGAAATTGAAGTGAACTGACTTGTCTCAGGTCAGCCAGTTTAAATATCAGGGGCAACTTGAAGCCTTATTTCCAGCCCAGTGTCTCCCTCACACATTCCCTGGCATATGTGTGAAGGCAGGACCTGCAGCGGGCCCCAGAGGAGAACAGAGAGAGAGCTGTACAGAGATTGGAGCAGATCCCAGGTCCCTCTGATGAAGGGGAGGAAAGCAGGCTTTATACACCACACCTTCTCCTGGCCACTTTCCCTGGCCAGATATAAGTGACTTGAGAATTATCTATTATTTTGTAATGTCTGAAGCTCTATTAACATAAATAATCAAAAACAGCTTGCAGGCCTGGCTGGTGTGGCTCAGTGGTTGAGCATTGACCAGGAGGTCACAGTTTGATTCCCAGTCAGGGCACATGCCTGGGTTGTGGGCTCAGCCCCCAGTAGGAGGCATGTAGGAGGCAGCCTATTGATGATTATCCTTCATCATTGATGTTTTTCTCTCTCTCTCCCTCTCCCTTCCTCTTTGAAATTAATTTTTTTAAAAAAATTAAAATAGCTTTCATTACGGCCCCTCAAATAGCAATAGTAATAGAAAAAATAAAGTAACCAGCAAGTGATAATAAATGATTCCAATATTCCCATCTCAATTTCTGGCTTTGAATCATGTCAACTAGAAAAATACAAATGCTTGTGACATCCCTCTACACCCCATTCCTTGCTTCCATGCTTTTGCTCCTGCTCACCTGCTGGATAGAATTTCCTCGGCTCACTCATCCTTTGAGATGGGTAGCTTAGGCACCACCTCCTCCAGGAAGCTTTTCCTCACTCATCCTCCTGCCCTGGTCCATCGTAGGCCTCAGTGAAGGCGTACTGGGTGCTTTATGTTGAATGGAAGAGGTGTTTTGCTATAACTCAATACCAGAATTCCCCCCTTTCCAATCCCAACCTACAGCAGCCATCCCAACATCTCCTCTAACAACACTTAAAGGCATGTAAATTAGGCCATGTCTGTCACAAGCCACTGAAGCTGTGGGAATGTCTGCTAGAAAATGTAGGCTTCCTTTCCTAACAGAAAGAAAGGAAATAGAAAGCAGGAAAACATAGCGGTGGGGAGGCAGGATGATGTGGGCAGAGAAGTCACACAGCAGTACTTAGGGCAGGAAGCAGCCTAGGTAACATGAACACCGACCTGACCTTGTCCAAAACCACTGCTTCTTCTCTTGTGGTTTTTAGCAAGCTGCCCCTTGGCCTAGGATTCCTCAGTCTGCAGTCACTCCCAGCAAAAAGCAGAGGGCGTATGAATTGAATTTGGCCCATGGCAGCTTCCACAACCAAGATCATTACCTCTTTAAATGACCTCTACCCCAAATTATACCTGTAACCCAGATGTCCCTACAGCAGGACGAGAGGGACAAGTGGAGGTCCAGAAAGTATGGGCTCTGCCCTAAGATAGAACTCAAGAAGGCATTACATGATTTAGAGGAGAGACAGCAGGAAAAACAAGTTTGGCCAGCCCACGTCAGGTGTCCCAGGGCACAGCCATGCTCCTCAGCTACTGAGAAAGTCTACCCAGGACCAAGCTGGGCACAGATAGCTAGCTCCAGGACAAAATACAGGCCAGATTTCAAATCGGAATTTCTCTGATTCTGATTCTCATCTGCACAGCTAATAAATCAAGCTTAATCAAGCTCACTTACTTACAAACGTTGGCTGGCATCCAAGTTACCAGTCTGTGACCCTGGAGCTCATTGCACCTTATGGTCTGTGGTCTTCTATAGCCAACAATTAGCTCCAGAATGCAATACAAGCTGCCATTTCCATTCTGGTCATGGTTACCATGGGGATAACCTTATGCTTCTTTGTAGGAACCAACTATAATGCTTTTGGTAATGGCCCATAGCCTTGACTCTTGGGAGATTAGACACATTATTAGACAATCAGAGCACTTGTATTTGAAATTCCTCTCCTTCCCTAGAAGCTTAAGTATTGGTGAGAAGGTCAAAGGACACGGGAGAGGAGTGTGCACCTCTTCCATTAGAAAACTGTTTCTGTTGCTCCTTTCCTTTGCCGGTGGAGTCTAGATATCTTTTATATTAAAAAAAAAAAAAAAAAAAAAAAAAAAAAAGAGCCAAAACTGGTTTGGCTCAGTGGATAGAGCGTCAGCTTGCAGACTGAAAGGTCCCAGGTTCGATTCCAGTCAAGGGCATGTACCTGGGTTGCGGGCACAACCCCAGTAGGAGATGTGCAGGAGGCAGCTGATCAATGTTTCTCTCTTGTCGATGTTTCTAACTCTCTATCTCTCTCCCTTCCTCTCTGTAAAAAATCAATAAAATATATTTAAAAAAAAAAAGAGAGAGAGAGTGAGGAGAGAAAAAAATGGCAGCCGAATAAGCAGACCTGTTGTGCACCCTCCCAGGGCCAGACTGGGACTGCAACTAAATTGGAGAACGTTCACCTGGAATAACCACTGAGGTCCAGCTGAGGGCACTTATATCAGGAAGGACAGAAAACACCTGTGAAACATGGGGTTCGGAGTGCAGACTTTTTTTCCCATGGGTTCTAGTACTCACGAGGTTTGAAGAATAAACTCGCGGACAAAAAGGCTTCTTTGAAAAATAAAATGTAGAAGTTTATTGGAAACAGATACAAACTCAATCTGGGCAGTGTTGTCCCCAGAGGGAAGCCATGGGGAGGGGTCCCCAAGTGGGAAAAGCCTGCTCTCTCTCAAAATCAATATAAAAAAAAGTGTCTTGTGTCTCTTGGTCTCTGATTTATATAAGCTGCAGTTGTTTGTCTGAACCTGACCATTTTTAATTGGTTCCTTTCCTTAATTTTGGACCCCCTCTGCTTTCCTCATTGGTCATTCTGCTACATAAAATTAGTTTCAAAGCTCAAAGCCCTCGTGGTGCCCCTCTTATTCTCTCCTTATCTTGCTAGTTAGAGTTGCCTTTGATCTCCCATCTGTTCAGGCCAGAGATATCTCTGTCCTGGGTTTATGGCTGTTTTAATTGCTCAGGCCAGAAATGTTCCCATCTGCCCAGAGCATTTCTCTATCCTCTGTACAAGTAAGATAAGTACCTGGCATCTTCAAGTCTCCAACTATGCATTCCTCTCCCATGGACCCTCCTTACTCCTTAAACCTTCCTAATTAAGCTAGCTAGCCAACCCTTTCACCTGGAGACCAGTAGGAAGGGCAAGGTCATGAGAGGAGCTGGCCCAGCTTCCAGGGGCAGCAGGCCAGCAGGCCAAGAGTGAGGAGGGAGCTTCTGGCCATGGGAGAGTCTGTTTCCTCAGAAGATAGAGGCTCCTGAGCCAGAAGTGCCAGAGCCCACATAAAATGCAATGTGAAAGGCGGCATTGCTGCTGGCCATGGCAGAATCTGGGGCCGGTAGACCAGAGCCAGTCAGACAGAGCGCAGTTTAATTTTTTTATTTTGTTACTAGTAGCCCAGTGCACGAAATTTGTGCACATTAAAAGGGAATTAATTGCCCTAACCGGTTTGGCTCAGTGGATAGAGCATCGGCCTTTGGACTCAAGGGTCCCAGGTCAATCCCGGTCAAGGGCATGTACCTTGGTTGTGGGCACATCCCCAGTGGGGAGTGTGCAGGAGGCAGCTGATCGATGTTTCTCTCTCATCAATGTTTCTAACTCTCCCTCTCCCTTCCTCTCTGTAAAAAATCAATAAAATATATATTTTTTAAAAAGGGAAGTAATTAGCAGAGATATTTTAATATTGCTATTTGCCCTTTATAATAGAAGTGTGAGAGATGAAAGGAAATTAGTAAAATGTATATGAAAATAATATATAAATTTATTAATAAATAAACAGTAACAAAAGGATATAACAACAGAGGCATGATATAAAAACAACAAAAACATGATATGAAAACAACAAAAACATGATATAAAAACAACAGTGATGCAAACAATGACTGATAAAGTGATTCACCTTATTCTAATATCTCCCTGTACACCACATTAAGAGTGAAAACACTTTCAGAGTGCTTGACTAATTTCCCTTGTGATGAAGTATTTAGAACTTTAACTGTAACTTCACATGCTCTTCAAAATTTCCCTTGTGATGAAGTATTTAGAACTTTAACTGTAACTTCACATGCTCTTCACATGAAAGCAACATACAACTGACCATATGCGAAAACAGGTACAGGTAGGAATATTCCTACTCTGTCTAGAGTTTGTCCTTGTGATTTATTAATAGTCATCACAAATGCTGGCATCACGGGAAACTGTCGTTGAATCAATTTAAATGGGAGGCCAGTGTCAGATGGGGACAAATTAATTCTTGGAATCAGAACAACCTCTCCCTCTGCAAATCCTGTTAATACTTCAGCTTTGATAATGTTAGGTCATAATCTTTTGATAATAAATCTGGTACCATTACAAAGACCCCATTTACTATTGAGATTTCTCAAATGCATGATGATTGCACCCACTTTCAATTTTAATTTATGACATGGCATTCCCGAAGGAGTAATACTATTAAGAAATTCAATGGGAAAATTTTCCTTTTCAGCATCATCTGCTGAATCAATGGAATCATCACTCAAACATGTGTGAAAATCTCCATTGAGTATATCCAAAATTTCTTCATTTAATTTTTGAACATGCTTATTTTTTGGACAAAGAATTGCATGTTTAGATATATTTTTAATATTATCAATAGCAGTGGTTCTCAACCTTGGCTGCACATTAGAATCACCTGGGAATCTTTTTAAAATCCTGATTCCTGGGCCTCATCCTCCAAAAATTGTTTCTTTGTTATGGGGTGGGGGCCACAACATTAGTAACAAAGAAACAGAATTTCTGGAGGATGAGGCCCAGAAATCAGGATTTTAAAAGATTCCCAGGTGATTCTAATGTGCAGCCAAGGTTGAGAACCACTGATCTATAGATATAGTATTTCAAAAGGTAGCTTCAATAATAGATCCATTACAAATCATTTCACTTCCATGCTCCGCTCTGAGGGTGGGTTCCTGCCTGAAACCTCGCCCTCCAGGAAACAGCTGGGGAGGGCGCAGCCATTTCCAAGAGGACCCCTGCAAGACTTCCTTCCTTCCTGTTGGTCGTGGTTCTGGCTGTAATGTTACACCCAGGGTTTTTATGTAAGTAGATTTTTAAAACCCAGAGCACGGGCGTTTTCAATTGCAGCTACTCACCCAAGGCTTTGGTAGAGGGAGGGAGGCACAGACTTGAGGTGCCTAAGGAGAGGCTGGGGTAGGAAACATTGTGGAAAGATGTAGAAAACAGCAGCCAGGAGTATTTGGTTGTAGGTCCCAAAACAAAACAGCCATCCCCCCCGCCCCCCAACCCCCAAGAGAAGCTAGCCACTCCCAGTAGCCACAGGGCAGGAAAAGAAAAAAACAACAACAACGCCTTAGGTGATACAGCCTGTCCCACCCTCAGGAGCCCTGCGTGCAACACCCTGCATTTTGTCCTTTTCGGAGGAAACAAAAGCAGAGGCCAAGCAGATGGGTTTGGACAGTGTCAGAAGCATCAGTGACTGGATTGGAGGGACCATCCGCCCACTATCCTGGGAACCAGACTGATACTTTCCCCATGTGAGAGAGCTGATAAAAACTCCAGGTTTCCAGCTGATGCCTCGGGTCTCTATACAAGGATCTCTGTCCAGCAGGGTAATATTTGGGGCCACTCATGGAAGAGTAGCTCTGGGACAGGTAAACACACCCACCACATTTCCTGAATGCTAAATGGCATCTCCCCCACCTAACGCCCTTTCAGAAAAAACTTTCGAGTGATTAAGATTGACAGCTGGCTAGCAGGCAAAGTCAGGCAGAGGCGGAGCCCAGGGAAGAGGGAAAGTTTGCTGAAAGCCAAAGACAGTCCCTAACAGTGGTTAGCGCCTAAGTACTTCACAGGAAGCCCAGAATTAGCAGACAGAAGACAGGACCAGAATCCAAAGGGAGCCCCCTAGGGGCACTAAACTCTGCTGAGACGAACACCACTTCATTTTTATTGTTTCTTTTTTTCTTCTTCTTTTCTCTTCTTCTTCCCTTTTCTCTTCTTATTTTTATTTTTCTCTTTCCTTTCTTTTTTCCCCATTTTAATTTATCTTCTTTATCCATCTGCTCTTTGATTTGATATTATTCTAGTTTCTATAGTTTCATTCATTTATCTCATTTTCCTCTTCCCTTTTCCTAGTCAATTTTTTTCTTTTTTCTTTCTCTGTTTTCTTTTTCTGCTGCTCGCTCATCTTTTTCCCTTTTCTTATTTTAGGTCTATCTGCTTTCTCGTCTATTTTCCTTTTCAACATTTTTTTCTTTTTGGTTTTTTTTTTCTTCCTCCTTTATTTTAAACCGTTTTCCTCCCCCTGTGCCCCTAATTCTTTATTTTCTTTATTTCAGGCCTGCATCTACGTATTCCTTTCCCCTGCCTCCATTTTTGTTGTGTGTTTTTTGTGTGCTTTGTCTGTTTGTTTATTTGTTTCATTTTGTTTTCTCCTCATATTTTTTCTTTCTATCATTTTTTGCTCTCTTTTCTTTTTCCTAATTCTCCCTTCTCTGGTGTTTGCTTCTGTTGGTGCTGTAGGGATCTTGTTTTTGTTTTGTGTTTTGTTATGATATATTTTGTTCTGTTCAGTCAGCACCTCCACAACAGCTCGTACGATGTGGTTGGGGGTAAGTCACATAATCAGCCAGCCTCAGAGGAGGCTCCATCCATTAACAGGACAATAACATTCAAGACCCAGGAGAACCTGGGAGGCCTGGGAAGCGCAGGTGTGGGGTGGAGGGGACGAATGGGAACAAACAAAGGGGACATCTGTAATACTTTCAACAATAAAGATAAATTAATTTTTTTAAAAAACCAACACCATTCAATACCTGCCTATTTAGGCAGGGCATTAACCTTTTTTTTCTTAGATTTTCAAATAAAAACATGACCACAGCCAACAATAGCAAAAATAGATACCACAGTTCAAAGTGGGGAACAAAACACTTGGGTTCTACACTTGACACAGCCACCAACCCTCTCTGTGAGATAAATTACTAAAACTCTTAGAACCTGATTCCTTATCAATAAAGTGAAGAGTTTGCCAAAAAAATATTCTTTTCAAAGTTCCATCAGCTAATATTTTGATAATTTGTTCTGCTCTCAACTTGCAAAATAACTTCTACATGGACAATGGTACAAGTGGTCAAGTGAAAAGATAGGAAAAAATCGCAAGACTGAAATTAATTCAGGTCACAGGGCCAGAGGGTAGAGGATTCAACAAGCCAAAAGTTAAGATGAAGCTTGGGATCTGAAGTCACACAAGTGGCCAATCATCAAGGATCCCAAAGAGCAGATCCAGATATTCAGAGAGAGGACACCATGGCCAAAGTACGAGGACATCAAGAAAACCCAAAGGAAGAAATCATAATTGAGGGACATGATGGAGTAGACTATGTCTATTCCAAGTCAGAAAGTCATGAGTCAAAAGCCAATGAGAGGTCAGTATCTTGAGAAACAGCAAGAGAAAATCAAATCCCAACAACTTGTCCTCTAAAACACTGTCATATGTATCAGGCCATGCATGTCACGGGCCACTATGGGAGCTCTGGAAAATATCTGATAGAAAATGTCGGTTCCCTTTCCAGGTCTGGGTTCCCAGAATGTAAGTGGACAATGGAAGAAAAAAATCCTAGAACAGTCCTACGGGAGCAAATGAATGGAGGTCTGAGATGCAGGCATCCAGAGGCTTATTTTGGACCACATGTTTTGCTGCCTTGAAGTCCTTTCAAAACCCCTCAACTGGACCTCCGTAGATGTGTCCTCTCATCTCTCTATATCCTCTACCTTATAAGAGCTCTATTTCCTCAAAGTTTGGGGCTTGAAGATGAGAGCTTATTTATTATTTCAACAAATATTTATTAAGTACCTACTATAAGCCAAATACCGTGGTAGAAACTTAACATAAAGTCATATTGATTGCTACTTAAAAACCCAGATCTTTTGAGGTTAATTTTCTGATCCCATCTGAGTTCCTTGCTACTATACAACCTAAGGAGCTTTATATAGACTCCTAAAGAACATTTCCCCAGGCCTTGGTTCTTCCAAATACAGTGAGAAAATAACTGGGTTCTTATCCAAGCTCTACCACCAACCTGCTTTTGGCTAAGCTTACGTCACAGAAACATTCATGCTCTCAGCTTCTGCCACAAGGACTTCATCTTCCCTCCTCTTTCTCTTTCACAAAGCAACTGGAGGAGTCAGTGAACTAACACCTGTGAATTAAAAATCACTTTGAAATTTGGTTTCATTGGTGACAAGCCAGCACTCAGCACAGAAGGGGGTTTCATGGGAATCGGGGCTTCTGCTTCTGCCTGGCTTCCTTAGCCATCCCCGTGTCAATCAGCTGTCACTGCTCCTTCTCCTCTAACCATGCAAATTTGAAAAGCCTGCAAAGCTCATCTGGACTTCACATGCCCAAGCTTCAACCAGACAAGGACAACCCGAAATTGGAAATCAAGATGATGGCAGGTACTGCTGCTGTCTGTGAAAAATGAGCATGATAGAGACAGCCCCGCTTCTCCCAAAGATGCCTGATGTTTATGAGTGATTCCAAACTCACTAAAAAGCCCTCATCCCCATGAACACATTTTGAAGATAGAAATCAATCTTACAATATAGCAGGAGAGCAAATCTGTTAGGAAAAATG
Organism: Myotis daubentonii; assembly: GCF_963259705.1. Lineage (NCBI taxonomy): Eukaryota > Metazoa > Chordata > Mammalia > Chiroptera > Vespertilionidae > Myotis > Myotis daubentonii. Next base: position 15,148,931 of record NC_081848.1, on the reverse strand, counting down.
AAGGGGAGAAAAACCACCTAATTCTAGAATCCTTTCTACTAAATAAATGAATCCCAGAGAAGTAAAACCGCACCCATATTTTCCCCTCAGTCTAGCCATTTACGAAGCAGCTACAAGAGGTGAGACTGAAGGGAGAGACTGTCTAGCCATCCTTGCCAGCCATTCCGTCTCAATAAGCTAGGCTGGATGCCATCAGCGAGAGCTTACCTCCTCTGTCATTTCACCTCAGGGACCTCTCACCTCATTCTTGGCATTTTGTACTAGCCCAGGGTTTGTCTATATCAAACAAATAACAAAGATCCTAACAGAACCAGTCACACTGTACACCACAATATAATGGGACAGGCTACCACAATCCCCTTGGGGCATTTGTGATCTTTAAAATAAGGCAGCAACACACAGAACTTTAATTTAACCCCCAGACCGAGACGACTTATACTTCTCAGATCCTCAGACACTCAAGAACAAGGTCCTGACAGGCATACGGAAGCCCAGAGCTGAAAATCATCATAGAACACATTGCACTGAGAATCCAACCAGTTTCCAGTAGAGGTAAGTTATCAAATAAGGCGGAAATGAGCTAGCAAAGTGAGGGAAAGGAAACAAAAGGTATTGGGATAGAAAGGGATAGAAAGATATTTCCTGAATAAAAATGCAAAATTGATGTCCACCAGGACATGCTTACACACTAAAAAGTCCCTTTAATTCTTTCATTACTCATGTGTCCATAGTCTCTTACAGTGTTCCAAAATCTGGAGAGTTCCCGGTGCATTGCAAAAGATTTACAGAAAACAGGTCTCACGCTGAAAAGAGAAAAGGGTTGGTGTCCAAAGTTAGTATTGCTTTCCTCCCTACACTTCATCTCCCAGCCACTGCAGAAGAATCATGTGGATGATAAGCTGTACTCTTTCCCAGGGCCTTTCCAACCTGTTGTATGTCTTAGGCGCTTCTTTCCTGAGAAAAATTAGTCTATAGCAGGTCTGAGAGAAAAAGGTGATGTGAGAGTTCACAGAGCATCAGTAATTCAGTAAAAAACCAGAAGGCTGTTGGCTGAGGGATGAAGAGACGTATGTGCACAAGCAAGGGAGAAAATACACTTGGCACCTGCAGAACTAAGTCTTCGGGGTAGGGCCTCCTCACATGCTCTATGTACCAAGAAGGAAAGGTGCTGAGATTTTGGAATTTCCTCAAAATGCTGTCATGAAAGAGGGAGGCAGCCGAGACTGGATTTGAAGAAGGAGTATACTGACGTCAGGAAAATATTGTAGGGCCATGTGAGAACATCCTGGCACATCAAACCCAAAATTCATGAAGATGCCCAAAGCCTGACATTAATAACTTGAATCTAAAACAAGAAATATTCTGTGAAACTCCATTCTGGCCCTTTTAAATTCTACATTCCAATTCTCTAGCTTCTAAGAATCAGACACAAGTTGAGATAACCCAGCCTATCTTCACTATAGTGACCTGCACCCTGTGGGTGCTCAATGCATATTAAAGGAGTTTAATGCATGGCTACAAAATTCTAAATCAGCTGTGACTGACTCAGAGACCGGAGAAAGAACTTCTTATATGTAAATATAGAGGAACCACAATTTTAGTCAATCTCACTTTTCCAAGTGCCTCTGCTAGTAATATAAATAAGAACTCCAGGTGTCAATTAAATGTGTTATCTACAAGCCTGCAGCTAAGATGTCTTTTCAGTAAGGTGTTATAAAAGACTACTTGAAAGAATTTGAGAGCCATATTTGATGTTAGTGAGCTTTGCATTTTAAAGTTATTCTTCCCACAGTCAGCAAATACTCTATAACCAATCCAAAAGTAAAGAATAAATCTGGGAAGAATCAAAATGACTGAATGAGAAAATAACATGTTCCTCAAGAGCAGGATAGGGCAGACACTGAACTCAACCAGGATTGTGACAAAAGTGTCCCATTGGAGATACTAATCCCTGAAGGCCTTAATGTGGAGGGCAACAATGAAAATGCAGAGGCAAGAATTAGAAGGAGAACAACAAGAAAAGCCCAAAGTAAGTAGAAGGAAGAAAATAATAAAGATTAGAGTGAAAATAAATTACATAAAGATTAAAAAAATACAAAACATCAATGAAACAAAGAGTTGTTTCTTTAAAAAATAAATAAGATTGATGAATCTTTAGCCAGATTTACCAAGAAACAAAAAGAGAGGACCCAACTAAATAAAATTAGAATGAAAGTGGCAAAATAACAACTGACATCACAGAAATACAATGGATTGTAAGAAAATACTTTGAACATCTATATGCCAACAAACTGGACAACCTGGAAAAAATGAACAAATTCCTAGAAACATACAATCTTCCAAAACTCAATCAGGAAGAAGCAGAAAACTTGGATAGATTGATAACAACTAAGGAAAGTAAAGCAGTCATTGAAAAACTCCCAGCAAACAAAAGTCTTGGACCAGATGGCTTCACAGGTGAGTTTTACCAAACATTCAAAAGATAACTAACACTAATCTTCCTCAAATTATTCCAGAACATTCAAGAGGAGGGAAGACTACCAGGCTCTTTTTATGAGGCCAGCATTATCCTAATGCCAGAACCAGATAAAGACACTACAAAGAAAGAAAATTATAGGCCAATATTACTGATAACATAGATACTAAAATCCTCAACAAAATATTAGCAAATCAAATCCAACAATACATCTTAAAAAATCATGCACCATGACCAAATGGGATTTATTCCAGGGATGCAAGGGGTTCATTATTTGAAAATCAAAAAACATGATACAACACATAAACAAAATGAAGGATAAAAATCACATGATCACATCAAGCTGCAGAAAAAGCACTTGACAAAATCCAACTCATTTATGATACAAACTCTCAGCAAAGTGGGAATAGAGGGACCATACCTCAATGTAATAAAGGCCATGTGTGACAAATACATAGCCAACATCATCCTCAATGGGCAAAAACTAAAAGCATTTCCCTTAAGATCAGGCACAAGCAAGAATGTCCATTTTCACCACTCTTATTCAGCATAGTACTGGAAGTCCTAGCCACAACAATCAGATAAGAATAGATAAAAGGCATCTAAATTGGAAAAGAGGAAGTAAAACTGTAACTATTTGCAGATGCCATGATATTGTATATAGAAAACACTAAAGACTCCAATAAAAACAAAACAAACAAAAAACCCTGCTAGATTCAATAAATGAATTCAGCAAAGTAGCAGGATACAAAACTAACACCCTGAAATTGATGACAATTTTATACAGCAATAGTGAACACTCAGGAAAAGAAACTAAAAAAAAGAAAAATCCCCTTTACCACTGCAACAACAACAACAAAAGACACCTAGGAATAAACATAACCAAGGAGGTAAAAGACCTGTACTCAGAAAACTATAGGACGTTGAAAAGGGAAATAGAGGAAGACACAAAGAAGTGGAAGCATATACCATTTTCATAGATTGGAAGAATTAACATCATTAAAATGTCCATACTCCCCAAATCAATCTACAGATTCAATGCAATACCTATAAAAATACCAATGGCATATTTCAAAAATCTATGCCAAATATTCCAAAAACTTATATGAAACAAAAAAGACCCTGAATAGCCACAGCAATCTTTATAAAGAAGAACAAAGTTGGAAGGATCACAATACCAGATATCAAACGATACTACAAAGCTATTATAATCAAAACAGCTTGGTATTGACACAAGAATGGGCCTATGAAACAGAACAGAGACCCCAGATATCGACCCATGCCAATATGGCCAATAAATATTTGACAAAGGTGGTAAGAACATACAATGGAGTAAAGATAGTTTGTTCAATAAATGGTGTTGGGATAATTCGACAGGTACATGCAAAAGAATGAAACTAGACCATCAATTTATACCATACATAAGAATAAACTCAAAATGGATAAAAAATGTAAGTTGTGAAACCATAAAAATCCTAGAAGAAACCATAGGCAGCAAAATCTCAGACATCTTTCATAGCAATATGTTTGCTAGGGCAAGGGAAACAAGGGAGAAGATTAACAAATGGAATTACATCAAACTAAAAAGCTTATACAGAGCAAAATAAACCATCAACAAAATAAAAAGGAACCCAACTGTATGGGTTTCTTTACCAATGATACATCTCATAAGGGGTTAATTTCCAGAATATACAAAGAACTCATACACATCAACACCAGGAAGATAAACAATCTAATTTAAAAATTGTTAAAGGACCTGAATAGACACTTCTCCAAAGAGGACATATAGATGGCCTAGAGACATATGAAAAAATGCTCAAAGTCACTAATCACCTGAGAGGTGAAAATTAAACTGACAATGAGGTATTACCTCACACTTGCCAGAATGGCTACCATCAATAAGTCAACAAACAAGTGCTGACAAAGATGCAGAGAAAATAACCCTAGTACTTTGCTGGTGGGAATGCAGACTGAGGCAGCCACAGTAGAAAACAGTGCGAAGGTTCCTCAAAAAAATTAAAAATGGATTTGCCATTGATCCAATGATCCCACTTCTGGGAATATATCCTAAGAATCCCAAAACACCAATCAGAAAGAATATATACACCCCTATGTTCATAGCAGCATTATTTACAAAGCTAAGATCTGGAAACAGGCCAAATGCCCATTAGTAGATGAGTGGATAAAAAAGTTGTGGTATATTTATACAATGGAATACTTTATATCTATAAAAAAGAAGGATCTTTTACATTTTGAGGCAGTATGGATGGACACGGAGAGTATTGTGCTAAGAAAAATAAGCCAGTTAGAGAAAGACAAATATCACATGACCACACTTGTAAGTGGAATCTAAAGAATAAAATAAACTGACAGACAAAATAGAGCCAGAGGTATGGATGCATGGAACAGAATAACAGTCTTCAGTAGGGAGTGATAAGGATGGGCGGGGGAAAGAGGACAGGAAGAGAGTAACCAAAGAACATATATTCATACATGCATAACCCATGGACACAGACAATAGCATGGGGAATACCTAGGGTGGGGCAGGGTTGGGTGGAGGGGATCAAAAAGGGAGAAAATGGGAGACAGCTGTAATACTGTCAACAATAAAATAAAAAGAAAGAGAAAACGCAGAGGCAGACAGACCCACATTAGAATTTCTGCATAGTTTTAATAGCAAAAGACAGTAACACCTGACCCCAGTCCAAAGCCCATCGATTCTTAGGCTCATGTACTGCAATTTGAAATAAAGTTGTTTGAAAAAAAGAACATGACTTTGGGCATTGTTTCAAACCCCAAATCCATCTGGATAAACTGCTTTATTCACTAAGTCTGTTCCGTTCTTTGGCTATCAGTGCCAGTAGCTGCTAAGATGATGGGCCAATGAGGTAAATACGTGTAAGTCCCTTAGCACAGTGTGTACCACATGTTAGTTCTCTTTCTCACTTCTGAAACCAATGTTTAAGACTGTATATAGGATGGCCAATAAGCCTGTGATATTTAGGGGAAAGAGTACTAGGCTAAGAATTCGTTACCACATCATCCAGCTCTGTGACTTTGGACAAGTCGCCTCCCTTTCTGATGAATCAGCTTTATCACAAAATGGACAAGATAACCTCTGAGATGTCCTCTGGCAATACAGGGATTCTGATTTAAAGATGAGAATAGATGAAAGTGCTAAAAAAAAATGTCATATCTAGGGTAATAGAGCCTTCAGCTCGGGGTCCCCCAGAATTACTGAATGAGTTTAGAATTCCTATCTCAGGATCTAAAGATTCTGGATCAAATAGAACTACCTTGTATTATACTTATGGTAGTTGGGGTGTGATAGGGAGGTGGGTGGGAGAGCAGGAGCAAAGAAACAATCCTCCTCCTCATTGAAATCATGGCTGCAAGTTCAAATGAAAGAACCTCCTACTCTACCAGGACAGACTTGAAACACTGAGCACCATTGACCCTAGCTGGCTAATCCAGGTTCAACTCTATAATGGAGCTCCTAGGCATTCCCCACATACAACAGCTAGGCAGGGTAGAAGCACTGGAGAAAGAGAATAAAAGTGGAAGCCAGCTTCGGAGGTGTGTTGGCCTCCTACCCACCTTACACACACACACACACACACACACACACACACACACACACACCCGTGCCCCTTATGAGTCCATGGCCCTGTTTCTTCTATTATGCGTCCCTCCTATCCATCAGCCAGCCTAATTCCTGTCGAAAGCTGCATCTCTCATTGAAGGTCTGTGAGAGATTCATGAGAAACTGGTGGCGATGAGAAGCTAGGGCTAGCTGGGCTGAAGGAGTCACAGAATGTTCTTCAAACTGCATGGGTTGAAAGAATAAACAACCTTAAAGAAAACACAGTTAACAGCATGCCATAAAACTTCATAGAGAAGTGACTCTCCCCTACACCTTGCACCATTCCACACATAAATGCACACAAACAACTACCCATTAACCAACAAAAATATCACACTGGGACTGTTTCAGAACAGAATCTGAGAGTAATAAAGTATCTTCTAAAATACTCTACAAAAATATAATTCTCACTAGTCATCCTTGATGACCCTCTGCCTCTCTGAAATACCACCAGGCCCCATAGTCTCTCAAGAGCTTCTTAGCAGACAGTACTAAGTTCAGCTCAATGCCTCCCAAGACCCTGGCCATTCTATGCTGCACAAATATAACTGTCTTCACTTTCACCACCCTTTGTACCCACTCTATCCTGACCACTCTTCTGCCTGGCCAATTCTCATTCATCCTTAGATCTCAGTATAAATGTCCTCTTTTTCAAGAAGTCCTTAATGACTCACCAAGGTTCGCTTAGGTGCCCTTTCTATGTGCATCTTCACATATCTTAACATCAGCTGGCTCTACTGCAATTGTATGTCAACTTGTCTATCTTCTCCACTAAACTATGGGTTCCTTGAGGACAGAAACTATATCTCTAGCACTTAACACAGGGTTGGCATTGAGAAGTGCTCAATAATTATTTGTTGAATAAGTGAATGAACTGTATTAATAGTTGTAATAAAAAAAATTACTCGAGTCTACTGAGGAAAAACCAATATACTTGGTAAAAAGAAAGTGGAAGTCCCCAGGCATGAAAACTGGGTGTCTCCCTAGAGTTCACAGTGAGTTAGTTATATGAGTGAGCCAGGAATTGATGCTGTTGAATGGGCAATGCCAGAAGGCAGAGGAGAGATTAACAAGGTAAACCAGCTGTTCCTTGCAAAAAAGGAAGGCAAGGAACAATCACTTATAGAGTACCTGCATACATCCCATTTAAGTCAAATAAAAGCTTGCAAGCAAAGTATTATCACAATCTTCCTACAGATAAGAAAATCAGTGCTCAGGGAAGCAAATAATGGGTCCAGTAAATAACAACATTGATACTGGAAGTTGGACCTGCTGATGCTAGAGTCCACACTTTCTCACTCTCATAGCATCACAAGTTTGATAGGTTTGGATGTTTATTTTCACATTCAGGTTAGTAAAATGATGGCTAGGAAGCTGGACATTCCTGAGTGGTAGCATTGAATCAATAAGCAGATGAACAGGCATTCAGACCTGTTATCTATGACCAGCAAAGGGCTCATGTTGCCAAAGACCTTCTTGTCTTTGAAAATAGTTTCAAGTCAGAGAAGAGAATGTAGATTGATGAATAATAAAACAAAATTATATAAAAACATCACAATGCACACCCAACCACTCACAGAAAATGTATCTCAAAAAACTGTCATTATCAACAAGGACATTAGTCATAGCCACGGGGCTCCACCCAACTATCAGCACATAGTCTCCTGCTTCAAACTCAAAGGCACTATACTGAGAGTCAAGAGAAAAGCTTAGAGAAAATGAAGTGTATCTAATTCCCAATCAAATGAAAATGCTATGGGGCTAAGGCCAAATAATACTCTTGACCTGATGGTGTTCACCACCCTAAATTTAGTCATCTGGTGAGCTTTTTTAAGGAGCACCTTATTCAACCTTTTGAAAGCCAGAGATTTACTTCCTAATATACCACTTGCTTCTCCCTGAAGCTGGAACACACTGTCCTTGGCTTTGTCATTCATGGAGGAGGAAATGCCAACAAAAGCTCTGCTGTGATCACCCAGCTCTTAGTGTTCATGCAGTGCCTGAATGAGATTCTTTAAGGGCAATGCCAAGAGGCCTCCCTTCTGTCAATAACCCAGCCCACCTTCCCCATCTTCCCAGAAATCATCATATAAAATGAGAAAACTTTGGGGAGACTTTGCATGTCCATTAACATAACCAAGGTCTGTGCAGAGTCTAACATTGCTTGCCTCATTTGATCCTTATGACAACACTGTATGGATTGAGAGGCAGCATGGAAGGTTTAAAAAACATGAAGCCTTGAAGTCCAACCTGGATTGAAAACCTCACTCTTTTACCCAGACAAGCTTCAGTTGCCTCATATGAAAAATAGGGATCATGGTAACTATCTTTGCTCAATAAATAGAAACTAATGTTATTTTAAATAGAAACGAATGCTATTTTAGGTGGTTATTAATTTTAGGAATTTTTAGAGGTAGAAAAACTGAACGGTTAAGTGCATGACCCTGGAGCCAGATGGAGATATCATGGGCTGTGCTAGACAGAATTTGGGAGAACTGGTGTATAAAAGCAGTATCAAGACACAAGTGAAAAGGATGCCAGGTCTATGGGAATCAGTCAGGAAACTCCAGAGGCTAACAAAAGAAATGGGGACAGGATGAGGGGATGCAGGGCCATCCAACTGACCTATAACCCATCATATTTTAGTTCATCTTGTAGTCACTCCTAACAGCTGGTTTTCTTTGGGCAATCAATTGTTATTCAAATGCTGATCAAGAGAATAGGTTTGGTGCACTTGTGGTTGCAGTAAGTTCCGTCCAGACTTTGGCAGAGGACATGAAAATATCCTAAGAACACAAGTAATAAAACTCAACATATGAAGGGTGGTGACAGTCATGTACACCAGTAACTGACCCTGGAAAGCTATTGGTGAATATGTTATCCTAGAAGGAAAGGAGAAAACAGGAGAAGGAAGAGAAACTACACACACAACACACACACACACACACACACACACACACACACACACACACACACGAATTTACAAATCAAAAGGACCCTCTGAGTGTCCAAAGTAATGAAAGAAAAATGACCCATTCTTAGGCACATTTTCAGAACACTTCAAAGGACTACAAGAGAAATATTCTAAACACCCATAAGGTTTCCAAAGAGAAAATGAAGCAGTGCTTTCAAAATTTTGAGGAAAATTATTTCCAACCAAGAATTCTAAACCTATCCAAACTAAATTCAAACGTAGAATAACGTAAAGGCATTTTCAGGAAAGGATGACGTGAGATTGGGAGGTGAGGGGTAGTTGATGGTTTAAATACTTAGATTCTATTCCCATAAATAAGAAGCTACTAGAGAATTCTGACCAGAAGAGTGGTATAATCTGACTTATATTTTATCTGATAGTCTATTTAATCTGATATTAGTTCTTATAGTCTATTTATCTGATATTTTTTAGTGTGTGTCTCTTATGGCTGCTGTTTACAGCATATCTTTTTCCATTCTTTTACTTTCCACCTATTTGTATCTTTGAATCTAAAGTGTCTCCTATAGACAACACTTAGTGAGGGCATGTTTGTTGGGTTTTTTTTTAATCTAGTCTGACAATCCCTTTCATTTTATTAGATTGTTTAATACAGTCACATTTAATATTATTATTGATTGGCTGGAAAGGTAATCATCATTCTGCTTTCCAGTTTTATATGTCACATAGCTGTGTTGCTTATATGTTTATCCTTTGCTACCCCCTTTGACTTAAGTGGATATTTCCTAGTGTGCCATTTAAATTCCTTCAGTGATTTTTTAACTGTATTTTAGTCATTTTCTCACCAGTTGTTCTAGGACATACAATGCACATTTTAACCTATTACAATCCACTTCAGATTTATACACTTTTAATTCTATGAAGACATTAAACTTATCTTTATATTGATCCATTTCCTCTCCTTTTTATGTGCTATTATTGTTATAGATATTAATGCCTATGTTACAAACCAAACAATACATGTAATTACTGCTTTTTATAATATTGCCTTTTATGTAAGTTAAGAGAAGAAATGAGAGCACAAATATATTTATAATATTTTTTAAATATATTAATCTTATTTACCAATTATGGTTATCTTTATTTCCTCCTGTAGATTTGAGTATCACCTGGTATCATTTACTCAGGTCAATACAGTTTCATTCCCACTCCCTCCTTTATGGTGCTATTATCAAGTATGTTATATTTCTATATGCTATATGTACAATAATACCATTGAATAACTATTGTTTTCTTTTAAATTAGAAAAAAATATGTAATTATACCATCTTTTACCATTACCTATAATTATTTTACCAGATTTCTTTATTTTTTTATGTAGATTCAAGTTGCTGTCTGTTGACATTTCCTTTCAACTTGAAAAACTTCTTTAGGTATTCTTTACAATCTGCCAACAATACAATAAATTCTCTCAGATTGTCTTTAATTCACTTTCATTTTGAAACTAGGTTTACTGGATATAGGATCTTGATTGATTTTTTTCTTTCTTTCAGAAGTTTGAATATATTGTCACACTGTTGTCTGGCCTCTATTGTTTTTCATGTGAAGTAAGTGGTAAATCTTACTGTGGTGAGTTATTTTTCTCTTACTATTTTCAAGATTTTTCTCTTTATCTTTGGTTTTCAACATTTTGAGTATGATGTTTCTGAGTGTGGATTTCTTTGTGTTTATCCTGCTAAGAGTTGGTTCAACTGCTTAAATGTGTATATTACAGTTTTCCACTAAATTTTGGAAGTTCTTAATCATGATTTCTTTAAATATTTTTTCTGCACCTTTCTCTTCTCTCCTTCTGATTCTACAATTCCATATAGTTGGTGCATGAAATAGTAAGGTCTATTCATTTTTCTTTATTCTTTTTACTTTCTATTCTTCAGATTATATAATCTTTATTGATTTATTTTCAAGTTCTCTGATTTCCTTTTTGCCCACTCAAATGTACTGTTGAGTCCCTCTAGTGAATATTTCCTTTCAGTTATTATACCTTTCAATTCCAGAATTTATGTTCAGTCTTTTTAATTTCTCTCTTTTTTATAGCCTCTATTTGATGAGTCATTGTTATACTTTCCTCTAAATCTTTGGTTTCCTTTACTTATTTGAATATATTTATAATATCTGCCTTAAAGATTCTGTTAGCTAAATCTAACATCAGGGTATCCTCAAAAATTTTTTCTATTACCTGCTCTTTTATCCTGTATATATATGACACTTTCCTGTTTCTTTGCATGGCTCATAATTTTTTTTTGAAAACTGTGCATTTTAGATAATATATTATAGCAACTCAATATTGATCTCTCTCTCTTTGGCAAGTGTTTGGGAATTTGTTTGCTTTATCGTGTGTTTATTTTTTGTGACTTAGCTGGACCAACTCTTTTTTTCATGAAAGCCTTTTTTATTATTTTTTTTATTGATATATTTTTAGAGAGAGAGAGGAAGGGAGAAGCATAGAGAGATAGAAACATCAGTGAGAGGAAAGTCATCAATAGGGTGTCTCCTGCATGACCCCTATTAGGGATCAAGCCCACAATCCGGGCATGTACTTTGACCAGGAGTAGAACCAGTGACCTCTTGGTTCATGGTCGATGCTCAACCACTGAGACACACTGGCTAGGCAGCTAGACTGATTATTGAAGGTCATTTCCCCACAGTGTACAGCTTTCTTAGTTTTTTCCCCTTGCTTTTTTCTTTTTTCCTGGCTTCTAGGGGTTACTCTCAGATATGTATGAGCCACTTTTAGGTCAACATTTGTGCATAAGCCCCCTGAGCAAGTTAGATATATACTCTTACGATTAGATATGGGTGGCTAGAGACTGCTTTTATAGTTCAGGGAGTTTATAATTTTGTCCCATATTCAGCCTTGGGCTAGTAGCTTAGTTTTCCTCACCATTCACTCCAGGACACAGTCTTGCTTACACATATAATCTTACAGACTGCCAGGGGAGAGTGCAATTTTATTTTGAAGCTTGGCTTCCTAGGAATCACTCCTGAGTCAGAGTAGCTTGTTATTCAGACAGTGTTTAGGCAGAGGTTGTGCTTACTTCCATTGAGCCAGTAAGGCTTCCGTATTTTGCTGATGGGTCTGTATGTGGCTTAGGTCATGCTTTCAAGTCAGCCCCACATTCTGCTCTGAATGTTCCTACATGGGTACAAGCACACATGTATAGCTTTCTGGAACCCCAGGGATGAGAATGACTCAGGAGGTCTCTCCTTGGGTCTCCTTTTCTATGCTTTCCTTCTAATATCATGAAATTAGCAGGTCCTCTTAATTGCTCACCATAAAGCTATGTATTGTTTTCAACAAAAATCCTAAGCATAAAATTCTCCATATTCTGTTACAAATAAAGTCAACCCCCTCAGGCAAAGTTGTGGGGCTCTCTAGCTCTAAGGCAGTGGTTCTCAACCTTCCTAATGCTGCGACCCTTTAATACAGTTCCTCATGTTGTGGTGACCCCTAACCATAAAATTATTTTCGTTGCTACTTCATAACTGTAATTTTGCTACTGTTATGAATCATAATGTAAATATCTGATAGGCAGGATGTAGTTTCATTGTTACAAATTGAACATAATTAAAGCCTAGTGATTAATCACAAAAACAATATGTAATTATATATATATACAGATTATTCAAGAAAATCTCCCAAATCTCAGTAAAAACAATGAGTTTGTGGCATGTGAACACCCATCTCTCCCTCCTCCAAGTCCATGTGGCAGGAGCTCTAATTTGGGCATCTACTTGGAACAGTGTAGCCAAGAAGAAGGGGGCTTTCTCTCCTGCCAGCATCTAGGACTACTGGGTCATCCAGTAGGGGCAGGCTGGTGTCTCATTCCTACCACCTTCCCTGCAGTCTGTGTCACAAAAGCACTATTTGAGGCAGGGACAGCTGAGAGGATTGGTGCTTTCTTCTCTCCCATTTGTATGGCAGGGGTTGTCACTACCCCCAGCTCCGATGAAAGGGGTACAGAGGGTTTTTTTCCAGGCTAAGAATTTAGGCCTTAGAGCAGTGGTTCTCAACCTGTGGGTCGCGACCCCTTTGGGGGTCAAGCGACCCTTTCACAGGGATCGCCTAAGACCATCAGAAAACACACCTTCTCAAAAAAAGTGAGGAAACCAAGATGGCGGCATAGGTTAACGCTGGGGTTTGCTGCCTCGAACAACCACTTCAAAAATACAACTAAAAGACAGAACAGACATCATCCAGAACCACAGGAAGACTGGCTGAGTGGAAGTTCTACAACTAGGAGGAAAGAGAATAGCATACCGAGACTCAGAGGAGGCGCAGTGCTGAAGTCAAATACTAAGGTGCGGAGTGCATGTGGAGTGCAATGGTGGCTGAGGGCGCAGTTGTCTGTTTCAATCCGGAGGGAGTCTCAGACTCTGAGCTCCAGATCCAGGCAAGTCTCTAGGGACCCAGACTCAAACGGGAGAAGCAGGACTGTCTGGCTTCGGTCGGAACTCGAAGGCAGCTTTCTCTCCGAGGTTTGCAGCGGTTGCTGGGACTCTGAGAGGCAGAGCCCCTGGGGACGGGACTGAGAGCAGCCATAACTGCTCGCTCCGCCTGCCCTGTGGATTCCCCTGGGACCTGCTCAGCCCAAGCCCTGCACAGAGGCATTTGACGGATAGCCTCAGGCAAAGGCTAGATTAGCACTGCCCTAGAGATCCAGCACAGAAGTTCTCCCACTGCAGACACAGCTGATTCTCATAGCCAGTTGCCCTGGAGGTCAAATCCCCTCCAATATTACCTACAACAATCAAGGCTTAACTACAACAAGACTGTGCACAAAGACCACAAGGGGGTGCACCAAGAAAGCATAAAAAATGCGGAGACAAAGAAACAGGACAGAAATGGAGGATATAGAGCTCAAAACCACACTTTTAAGGTCTTTCAATAATTTTCTAGAAACTGCCGATAAACTTAATGAGATCTACAAGAAATCTAATGAGACCCTCGATGTTGTGATAAAGAACCAACTAGAAATTAAGCATACACTGACTGAAATAAAGAATATTATACAAACACCCAACAGCAGACCAGAGGAGTGCAAGAATCAAGTCAAAGATTTGAAATGCGAAGAAGCAAAAAACACCCAACCAGAAAAGCAAAATGAAAAAAGAATCCGAAATTACGAAGATAGTGTAAGGAGCCTCTGGGACAGCTTCAAGCGTACCAATATCAGAATTATAGGGGTGCCAGAAGATGAGATAGAGCAAGATATTGAAAACCTATTTGAAGAAATAATGACAGAAAACTTCCCCCACCGGGGGAAAGAAATAGACTTACAGGTCCAGGAAGCGCAGAGAACCCCAAACAAAAGGAATCCAAAGAGGACCACACCAAGACACATCAGAATTAAAATGCCAAGAGCAAAAGACAAAGAGAGAATCTTAAAAGCAGCAAGAGAAAGAAACCCAGTTACCTACAAGGGAATACCCATACGACTGTCAGCTGATTTCTCAACAGAAACTTTGCAGGCCAGAAGGGAATGGCAAGTAATATTCAAAGTGATGAATACCAAGAACCTACAACCAAGATTAGTTTATCCAGCAAAGCTATCATTCAGAACGGAAGGTCAGATAAAGAGCTTCACAGATAAGGAAAAGCTAAAGGAGTTCATCACCACCAAACCAGTATTATATGAAATGCTGAAAGGTATTCTTTAAGAAGAGGAAAAGGAAGAAAAAGGTAAAGATATAAATTCTGAACAACAAATACGCATCTATCAACAAGTGAATCTAAGAATCAGGTGAATAAATAATCTGATGAACAGAATAAACTGGTGATTATAATAGAATCAGGGACATAGAAAGGGAATGGACTGACTATTCTTGGGGGAGAAGGGGTGTGGGAGATTCGGGAAGAGACTAGACAAAAATAGTGCACCTATGCATGAGGATAGTGGGTGGGGAGTGAGGGCGGAGGGAGGGGCGGGAACTGGGAGGAGGGGAGTTATGGGGGGAAAAACGAGGAACAAATGTAATAATCTGAACAATAAAGATTTAATTTAAAAAAAGAAAAAAAAAAGAAAACACACCTTCTGAAAGCTGAGCCACTGTAGACGTTCTCAGAGCCACCGAACTGGAGCCCGTCCTCTGCTCACGGGTCTCCTGTGCAAGCCTGAGCGGCTGTGTGGAGCTTCTCCCTTTGTCTCATAACCATGCCCACCAACGAGAATGCTGATTCGCCAGCTGCCCACCTTCACAGGTTCAAGAACAAGGGGAAAGACAGTACAGAAATGAGGCGGCGCCGAATAGAAGTTAATGTGGAGCTGAGGAAAGCTAAGAAGGATGACCAGATGCTGAAAAGGAGAAATGTGAGCTCCTTTCCCGATGATGCTACGTCTCCACTGCAGGAACACCGCAACAACCAGGGCACTGTACATTGGTCTGTTGAGGACATTGTCAAAGGCATGAACAGCAACAATTTGGGAAGCCAGCTCCAAGCTACTCAGGCTGCAAGGAAACTGCTTTCTAGGGGAAAGCAGCCACCCATAGGCACCATCATCCGGGCTGGTTTGATCCCACAACTTGTGTCCTTCTTGGGCAGAACCGACTCTAGTCGCATCCAGTTTGAATCTGCTTGGGCCCTCACTAACATTGCTTCCGGGACTTCGCAACAGACCAAAGCTGTAGTAGATGGAGGTGCTATTCCAGCATTCATTTCTCTCTTGGCATCTCCCCACGCTCACATCCGGGACCAAGCCGCATGGGCTCTAGGAAATATTGCAGGCGATGGTCCAGTTTTCCGAGACCTGGTCATCAGGTATGGTGCAGTTGACCCACTGCTGGCTCTTCTAGCAGTTCCTGATATGTCATCCTTGGCACGTGGTTACTTACGTAACCTGACCAGGACACTTTTAAACCTTTGTCGCCACAAGAATGCTGTACCCCCATTAGATGCTGTTGAGAAGATTCTCCCGACTTTAGTTCGTCTCCTGCATCATGATGATCCAGAAGTATTAGCAGATAGCTGCTGGGCCATCTCCTACCTGACTCTTGGTCCACATGAACGGATTGAAATGGTTGTGAAAACAGGAGCTGTGCCCCAACTTGTGAAGCTCCTAGGAGCTACTGAAGTGCCAATTGTGACTCCTGCGCTAAGAGCGATAGGCAATATTGCCGCTGGGACGTATGAACAGACGCAGGTTGTAATAGATGCAGGAGCACTTGCCATCTTTCCCAGCCTACTGATGAACTCCGAAACTAAAATTCACAAGGAAGCTACACGGACCCTCTCAAACATCACAACTGGCCGCCAGGACCAGATACAGCAAGTTGTCAATCATGGATTAGTCCCATTCCTCATTGCTGTTCTTGCTAAGGCGGGCTTTCAGACACAAAAGGAAGCTGTATGGGCTGTGAGCAACTACACAAGTGGCGGAACAGTTGAACAGATTGGATACCTCGTTCATTGTGGCATAATAGAACCACTGATGAACCTCTTAACTGCAAAAGATACCAAAATTATTATGGTTATCCTGGATGCCATTTCCAATATATTCCAGGCTGCTGAGAAACTAGGTGAAACTGAGAAACTCAGTACGATGATTGAAGAATGTGGAGGTTTGGACAAAATTGAAACTCTACAAAACCATAAAATTGAGTCTGTGTACGAAGCGTCACTATACTTGATTGAGAAATATTTTTCCGTAGAGGAACAGGAAGATCAAAATGTCGTGCCGGAAACTACCTCTGAAGGTTATACACTCCAAGTTTGGGATGGCACTCCTGGGACCTTTAACTTTTAGATTGGACAACTGAGGCATAAAGTTGTCTGTTGTGTACTATGTTTGGCATCAGTACGTCTCACTGTTTCTCTACTAAGAACTCTTTTTCAGCCCTGATTGGTTTGGCTCAGTGGATGGGGAGTCAGCCTGCAGACTCAAGGGTCCAGGTTCCATTCCGGTCGGGGGCATGCGCCTTGGTGCGGGCACATCCCCAGCGGGAGGCGTGCAGGAGGCAGCTGATCGGTGTTTCTCTCTCATCGATGTTTCTGGCTCTCAATCCCTCTCCCTTCCTCTCTGTGAAAGATCAATAAAAAATTTTTTTTTAAATAAAGAACTCTTTTTAAACGTGGTTTGATATTGTAGCACTTTGTACAATGAATCTATAGTTGAACAGTTCCAAACTGTACATACTGTATGAAGCTTCTGCTCTCTGTGAGTTTCTCCTGTGTGGAATTTCATAGCTTGCAGTCTCCTGTAAGTAAAGAACAAATTCCACCCCCACCCCCTCCCCCCCCAAAAAAATCCAAAACCAAAAACAAAACCCTTAACAAACTGCCAGGCGGGTGGTGCATACCTGACCAGTGCCCGAATGCAGCAGGTGTGCAGCCCTGAGCTAGCTGTTCACGCTGAGGTTGAGGCCTGGTGGTGGCAGGTGCCATGCATCTGTCTCTCGCCCAATGGGGTGTGCTGGGCCGTCCCTGGGGAAGAATCCTGGGTTCCCAAGGAGATGTGACCCGAGCCGGGACCCCGTTGGCAGGCGAGGAGAGCCCAAGGCAGGTGCTGGGCGTGGAGGCCACGGGGGCACATGCTACCAAGGAGACAGAACTGAGCCTCTTGCAGGGGCGTGCTGCCCCATCCCTCATCCGCACACCTCACATCACCCTGCTTGGCCCCGGAGGATGGCTGGTTAGCCAGAGATGGTAAGATTCCTCAGGGAAGGAACAACCTAAGACAGACACAGTCGCAGCGGGGCCATCAGGAGACAACTTGGGGGTCAACGGAGGTGGGGCACAGACCCTCACCGCGCTTCCCCCCAACTTTGCAGACCTGAACCCTCACCCCTTCGGAGGGAGGTCCCCTGCCCCCATGGCTGCTTCCCTTCCCACACCCAGCTCACATCGGAACCCAGGTAAAGTCAAAGACTGGCTGACAGCAGCTGCCCTGTCACTGTGCAACAGGACTTGTTTCCTATTTCTTCCTTGGACTACAGGGAAAGGGGCAGCTGAAGGACAGGGCTGTGTCAGGATGTTGTCTTCTTCCCTTTCTTCTCCCTCTTTTTTTCTAAACACTTCCATGCCTTGTAGTTCTTCTGCTTTCTCTTCTTTTTCTCTCTACTACCCTCCTCCTCCTCCTCCTCCTCCTCCTCCTCCCCCCACTCCTCCTCCCCGGTATCTTCATATCAGCCGCCCCACAGGGCACAGCTGACTCCTCCCCGAACACTGACATCACCACCAAGAGCGGCCCTGATGGACCCTTTGATGAAGCCCTTCAACTCGCATAAGCTTCGGGAAGCCTGGCGCCAATGACGCCTCCCGCTAGCCGGGTCAACAAGCACAACCAAACCACTGACTTGAGGACAGCTGAAATCCCTTGAGTGAACAGGCTCGCAGCCTTCCACAGGAACCAGGCTCCTTGTGCACTCCAACCACTATGTTTATAGCTATGCTCGCTACCATTGCTTGTCAGCCTTCTTCCGAGCCTTAAGCAACCCAATCCAAGAGGTGGCCGCAGATTTACATGCGCCATCATTTAAAAAATAAAAAAGGGGGAATTTGCCGGAAGCCGGGCCATCCTTGCTGCTTGACATAGTAGCTGCAGGGAAGGAACTTCTGCTCAGCATATGTTTCAAGGGACCTGGCGCATATGGCATACTGTTCTTAATATGTTTGCTCCCGTCCTTGGCACTATGTGTTTTAACCAAGGTCACCTCTCTGAGAGAGGTTGTTTCCCCAGGTAGGGATTTTTCCCTGAAGTCAGGGAGGGAACAAAACCCTTTAACTAAGTGCCAGCCGGATGGTTAATGACTTTCACTACGAACAGTCATGCTTAAGCTACGTAATCTTTAATCCCTGGAATGGAGAAGAGACACGCCCTAACCTTTAGAACAAACATTGATAGGATTACAATCAGCCGGTATAAATACAGGCGTAGCAAGACACCAAAACACAGAACCTGGCTGGAGATCCTGGACAGAACTTGGCTGGAGATCCTGGCTAGGCTGCTGATCATCGGAACGCTGTCTCCGTGTCCTTCATTCTTCGCCGACTCTGTCCACACCTTTGGGAACCCCTGGACCTGTTGGGGTGGTATTTTCTTGAATAAATATTTCTCTACTTGTTGTATGCTCTGAGGACAATTTCCAGTGGCTTTAAATAGTTTTTTTATAAATATGTAATTTTCATCAGTTAAAGGATTATTTTGATGGGGAATGTGTCCACTAAACTCTTCCCACTGCCATTACAGAAATCTCAACTCTGACTCATATTTTAAAATAACCCCTTTTCCTGCTGTGTAGAGAATGGGAACAGAGTAGAAGCAGTCAACTCTATATTAAAAATATCCATCATTACCATTTATATGTGCAATGTCTTTAATACAGCCTGATGCACAGCAGTGATCAGAAATTTTAGCTTCCTTCATCAGAAACTGGGTCCTTTGCAAGGACTGTCCCCCAGTGAAGAGGCCCCATATGCTCAAAGATGCCCCCAAACCTGTTCTCACTTGTCAACTTCCAATTCTCAACCAAGACTTTCCAACCACATGCTACCCAGTCCACTAAGCTTCCTCAAACTAGCCTACTCCTCCTGTAAAAATGACCCCTGAACTTCTGTCCACATCTAGACCCATTGTCTCACCTTCCTTCCAACCCTACAATCGTCTGTCTTTGATTCAGACTTCCCAGTCTCAATACTCAATCTGTTTGCATAAGTGCTTTCCAGTTCCAACTTGCGTTTTCCTGCCTTCCCTTGTGCAACCTCCTCCTGTATTTATTGCTTGTCCCTATAAGCATCATCTCACTTGCCCAGACAACCTGGTCCTCAATCCCAGATAATGCCTATTCCAGCTACCTCTGGCCTCTTCTCTTTCAGTTTCTACTACTCTCTGGCTATTTCCCCAGTACACTTGACCTTGTGTTATACCCTATTGTTTACTTATACTTGTTGCTGACACACACGCCTGAGTATCGTTGGTTATTTATGCCTCTTCTGTTTCCCTACCCGATTCTGGTTCAGGGACTTCTTCATGGGCCTTCAGTATCAAGCTTCTCCCCACCAACTCTATACATCTCACTTAGTTCCCACTGCCAGTTTCTGGCACTCCCCTCAAATCACTAGTATCCTGTTATCTGTGCTTTTTACCTGGTCTTTTTGTCCTACTTATCCTACACTCAGTCTCTGTCCTAGTTGCTTGCCCTGCTGCCAACATTCCAAAGACAAAAATTTACCTCTATAGCTCTCTTTGTACTAGGATTCACTGACTTGCACTTAACGCATTGTATCTAGCATTAAGTGTAGCACAGAATAACCCAAAACAAAGAGATTTTTAGTAGATCAAGTGGCTTTAAAATAAACCAAAGTATCTGAAAAAGCATGGAATCAGATTAATGAAGGGAACTATTATCTAATGAGTACAAGACCCATGAGAGCAAGGATTTTATTTTATATATCACTGTATCCCCAGCACCTAAAATAGTGCTTAACATATAATAAGCTCTCAATAAATATTTGTAGAATGAATGAAAGGTAAGTTTAATAGAGTTTAACTAACTGCAACTTTAGAAACAAAACATGTTTGCATTTTTACCCCAACTGGCCAAGGCTCCTCGATGTACAATTACATCCTTACGGTGTCATAGATCATTTCTAACACATAATCTCTGTGATCTTAGCACCTTGTGATATGCATTCATTTATTCTTTCTCCAATGTCTACTCCCAACTTAAAGTTTTGTTTGTTTGTTTGTTTGTTTGTTTGTTTGTTTTATTTCAAACTCTACCCAAATCTCTGATCACTTAAAATTTTGTTCAGCATGCTAGGTGAAACTACTTCAACCCTGGTCATAAGTTCTCCACTTAAAATATCATGGCTGTCTGCCTATTGAACTTAAAAGCAAGATGGGAAGGGTTGGATGGGGACCATGTTCCTTTGTAAATGGTGGTGAAGGTAAGAGGAGCACCTGTGTCAGGTTCTATCTGATCCTCCTGATGTGAGCAGGAATCTACTTGGCATCTCTCTGAATTTATAATGTTTTTATCATTTTTCACCTAAGTGTAAAGCTTAGGCAAAATGTAGTAAGCTAGAGAAAAATGGCAGAAATGATCACTCTCTGTATAAATAGCATTAAAAGAAAGGTAGCTAGTTTCACTTTGTTTAAATTTCTGATCACTAGTGTAAGTAACTTCCATTTTCTTCCCGAATGATTTACAAAAATTGATTGATGTTAGCATGGTCTGGTGGGAAACCAGAGTACATTTCTTTAATAGGTCATATTATCATAATTTAAATTAATACTCTTCCATGGGTTTTAATTTAGCCATTTTTATCCCTTATGATCTTTGCAGTAACTTTCAAAAGGCTGAAATATAGGATTTAGGAATCCCTGAAGAAAAGAGGTACTAAGTTTGATTAATTTTGTGTCATGCTTTTGGGTATATAACATTCTTCAATTTTATTTTATTCAAGAAATGCACCAAGAACACAGATGCTACCACCACTTATCAGACATGCTTGGTCCTCAGATCTCTGCAGGCCTTTTGAGAAACTTTTCTTTATAAAAGTATCTAAATGAAGAGAACAACAACAATAATAAGCAATTGCCATCAACAACACTTTTTATCACTTTTTACTCAAATAGCTAAGACCTCATGGTAATATAAGTCACTCCACGCATAAGCACATGGGAGGGGGGTTAACCTGGCAACATTTCCCTCACCCACCGCCTCCCCACATTCTCCCTTAATCTGTCTCTAAGTGGCATCCATATTTGTAGCCATGATTAGATGTAATTCTGTATTTAAGTCTCCCTTAAATACAGAACTGACCTATGAACTGAAGGGTACTGGTACCAATGGTGGCCCTCCTCCATGGCTCAAAATGAAGAGTGGTAGAGTTCAAAAGAGTTGAAAAAGGAATGAGTAGATCAAAAGACCTAGGAGGTCACCTACTACAATCATTTCCTGATATTTGAATCTACCATATAATACCCCCACATTAATGGGACTTGCGCACAAAACATCTCCAATCAAACACACCTAATTCATCAGAAGCATTAATTAGTTTAACATTCAGTTACAAAAAACAACTCAGAGTGGCTTCCCAAAGGCCACAATGTAAAAGCATATTCCTAGTGAACAGATTCCTTGGAACTTATGCAGTTAGTAGTCCTTCCTTATCCTCAGGGGACACCATCCAAGACCCCTGGTGGTTACCTGAAACCCTGAGTAGTACCAAACCTTATATGTAATATGCTTTTTCCTATACATACATAGCATTTACAAAGTTTAGTTTACAAATTAGGCACTCTAAGTGATTAATAACAAAATCGACTAATAAAATAGAACAATTGTTATAATACTTATAATAAGAGTTATGTTAATGTGATCTCTCTCTGTCTCTCTCTCTCTCTCATAACCAATCTTATAACAGAGAAGGCTAATATGTGACTAATGGGCAGGTAGCATATACAGTGTGGATACACTGAACAAAGGATGATTCATGTCTAGGGCAGGGACCATGAAGAATAGCATGAGATCTCATCATGCGACTCAGAACAATATACAACTTAAACTTATAAAATGTTAATTTCACAAATTTTCTATTTAATATTTTCAGATTATGGGTAATTGAAACCAAAGAAAGCAGGACCATAGCTAAGGGGAGACTACTGTACCAGATGGCCCAGGCTAGGAACATCTGAGTCTTCACTGAAGCCCAATAGCATTGACCAACATGATTAGGGAAAGGAGTCTGGAAATAGAAATGAAACAAAATCCCCAGAAGTACAGGAGGTTTACATCAGTGAACGGCACTGAAGCCAGTGCATAAATACATGTGTAGGCTGATTGCTCCTGAGTGGCAGGAAACTAGATGATGCCTAAGTGAAAAAAGACAACAGGCTAGGAAGAGAAGAAATCAGGCAGACGATAGAGATCTACTAGTATGCCAATCAGTCTACAGCTTGAGAACAAATACCTGAGATGAAAGGAAGTTCATGCTGAATCAAATTCCCAACTAATTTTATTGAGAGAGGAACCTGCCCTTTGAAAACTCTTCTCCTCAGTTTACATTTATTTTCTTTGTTTCCCTTTTTCTTTTATCTTTTCAAGTTCCTCAGACCCATCTCCTGAATCTCCCACAGTATCTTATGCCAGCTTTCCACCAGAATAAACTGCAACTCCCTAAGTCTAATATCTGAGATAAGAAGCAGGCAGGCTTTGGTGGAGTATACTATTATACCCACCCCACTCTGCATCATGTAAGTCAGAGGACAGCTAAGGAAACTTTGTAAAATCTTTATTTCATAAGCAGAAACTACCAACAATACAAGCTGAAGGAGCTAATTCTAGATGTCAGTCAAATGCTCCCTCAGTATCTTCAGGGAAATGCCGCCTTAAGCCCAGCCACTGTGGCTCAGCAGTCGAGCACTGACCCAGGGACTAAGAGTTCACCCGTTCGATTCCAGTCAGGGCACATGCCCAGGTTGCAGACTTGATCCCCAGTAGGGGGTGTGCAGGAGGCAGCCGATTGATGATGTTCCTCTCTCATCCATGTTTCTATCTCTCTTTCCCTCTCCCTTTCTCTCTCTCTGAAAATCAATAAAAATCTATTTTTTAAAAGAAAAAAATGCAGCCTCAAGAATCAGAATAAATGGGAAAGAAAGGGTTTGTGACAGAGAAGTTTCACTTGAATATCAGTATGGAGTAATGCCATAGTTTCCAACATGTTCCAACCACTTGCACCAGAAAAGTCTTCTGCAGAACCTCCATTTATAAAAGAGATAAAGGCATAGATGTTCTAGTTGAAATGGCCCTCAGGGACCCACAATTTCATAGAGTTTGTCTCCCCCTCATCACCACCTCCTCCTGCTCCTTCCTTTACAGCTGCTTGTAAGGCATAAATGTAGAACCCCAGGGCTATGTAACACAATTCAAAAAGTACTGGCTAATGGTTAAACATACAATCCTCAAAATCAGAAGATCCTAGTTCCAAATCCCAGTTCTCCCATTTATCACCCATGCGAATTTGAGATACTAACTGAAACTTCTACATATGAATTCCTCATCTATAAAATGCAGATAATAGCAACCTCAAAGACTGTTTTGGAGGTTACATAAGATTATGAATGTAAAATGCTTAGCATTGCCTATCTACAATAAGAATTCAATAAACATCAGATATTACTATTATTAAAATGTAATAATAGTAATATTTGACATTTATAAAATTATGTTTTATGATTAATATAGAATCTTTTAAAAGTGGAGGCAAGAATTTGTAACTCTTGCCCCTAATCTTCTCAATTATTGTTTCCCAATTTGTGTTCAGCAGAACATTATCCCCATGAAATATTTCATTAATAAAGCCTTATGGTCAAATCTGTTAGGAAAATGTTGTATCTCATAAAGCCTCCTAGAGGTTCACAATGCATAACAAAGGCAAGGTGTCTGGAACAGAAGCCAGTGAGTCACATAATGAAATTTCACCTTAGAAAGATCACTGTTGCTTGACTATGGAGAATTGAAGAGGCAAGAATGATGGCAGGCACACTAGTTAGGAAGCTAATGCAATAATCCAGGGAGGTTATGGCAGCCTGAACTAGGGTGGGATAAAGAAAAGTGGTCAAATCCAAGAGAAAAAGGGGGAGAGGGGAAAGGAAATAAAAGAGTTAATGATGAAACCCAGGTATTTGGCCTAGATAATGGGATGGAAGGGGGTATCATTAATGAAATGGAATATAGAGCAGGGCCAGACTGGGAAAGATGAGCTTCATTTTGCATTAGTGAGTTTAAGATGCATATTTTCCAGACATATTCCATTGCAGGTGACGCAAAACTATTAAATTGACTAGAGTAAAAAGGGAATGTATTAACTCATGTAATGGGGAAAGGGGGGGGTGACTTAGTCTTGGACTTTGAGCAATGTCCCTTGTCCACCCTGTGGCCAGTGTCATTTTCTTTCAGCTTGGCAAGGGAGAGCCTGGTTAGGTGGGAATCTCTCTGATTCTAGAGACTCCTCTCAGATATGACTATGCCTTCCATTGCTTTAACCTGGAAAACCTACTTTGCAACCCTTGCTCAAAGCCACTTCACCCCCTAACAGACCCGCACCTATGGACAACCTCCTAACTGGATTCTCAGCCAAGTCTGGGACCTATCTGTGCCACAGGGGACTTATGGGATGCTTAAAAAACTAATGTTTAAACCTTCTCATCCTAACCATATAGCAATGCCAAATTCTCTTCCATAGAGTTTCCAGTTCCGTCGCATCCTCAGTTGGTGTAGTAGTGTAGGCCAACCTAAGAGATGGTCACCACACAGAGTTTCAAATAGGTGCGTGGATGAGAGAACCCTGTGTCATTCTCACTCTCTCAAACTCCTTTCATTTCTGAGCCGAAGCTTTGAGAAGAGAAAAATAGAAACATACATCTCTCATGCCTCTTTCCTCCATCCTCCCAAATGCCCTGGATTGAAAAAGGTGATGTCCTCTACCAATGGTTCTCAAATCTTAGTGTGTATCAAAAATGCCCAGAGAGCTTGTTCAGAAATGCATTGCTGAGCCCTATCCCTAGAGTTTCTGTTTAGTCAACCTGATGTGGGACTAGGGAATTTGCATTGCTAACAAGTTCCCCAAAGATGCTGGTCCCACTGATCTGGGACCACCCTTTGAGTACTGTAAATCACTCTTCCTCTCTAATGGTGTGGCTAACAAACAAAGGGTTTGTTTCATTGCAAACAAAGGGGGTTTTTTTCTCTACACATTGAAAGATTTCTATGAGCTGAATCATCTCTTGAATAAGGGTGCTTTCTCCATATAACAGGTGAATTCTACCGGCTTAGCCCTTGATTAGTTAGGTAGCACCTAGATTAATTTAATAAATACTTTATCACTCTAAAATGCCTGGTTTTCAAGCCTATTGTCTTACTGACTCCTGTTTTGCATGCCAGAAACTGAATATTAATCTGTACCTTCTCTTTTCATTCCTTCTGTAACATTTCTAACATACCTACAGGCAGATGGATATCCTTAGCTGAGGAGGAAGTCATGAACTCAGAGAGGCAAAAATACATATATATTTTTAAAAAATATATCCTATTAGATGTATTATTTTTGCCACTGGAATTGTAGGAAGAAAATGTCTCTTCAAACAAATGCATTTTCTCCCTTCAATTGTAGCTACTCATGTGCCTCCTCTTTTGCCCTGACATAGAAAACTCAGTACTTAACTTTACGTTCCTTTTAAGTTGTTTCTTTTAGCTAGTATTTTCTAAGTAACTTTTCTCCTTATCCTACCTTATTAGTCCTCTTTATGCCTGGATTTTAAAAGTTTTCCCATTTAGAAAAATTTTAGGGAAAAAAATGTAGGTGTTCTTTATTACAGGCTCATTAGCATAAACACCACAAAAGTTCTTTTTGAAAAACACCACCCTTTCTCAGCTGTCCTGAGGGGTGAAAAGGAAAGGGGTCTGTGTCCAAGCTCAGCTTCCAGAGCAGGGCCCCAACCCAGAGTGAGGTGATCTCAGGGATAACGGAAGGAGAGGCCCTGACCTCAAGTGAGAGAATGAAAAAACAGAAAAGGATGTTTGGGGACTAACTGGGCAACTAATTCTCCCAGCGGTAAAGCAAGCCAAAGGGAGGGAGGGCGCTGAGAGGGACAGTTTGAAAGCTTCCTCCAAAGGACCCTGTGCTACCCAAATGCTCCTACTCCCAACACCATGGAAAATGTTTCCTTCAGGCTATTCGTCTCCAGATATACCCTTGTAAACACCCACCGTCCTGGTAGGGAAGCACATCCAAGACAAGTACATTTCAGAGGACGTAGGGGTAGAGAAGGGTCAGCTCATGATTGCTACCCAGAAGGGGAGAACCGGGCTCCCTGGAAGCCAGAAGACAGCACAAGCCCACATGAGAGAGGGCAAAGCTGGAGCTAAAATCCCAACAGAAGCAGAGAGAGGTGGTGCACCTTAGTCATTGGGGAACATCAGAGACTCCCAAAACTGCAGCGCCTCAGCGACTCAGGACCAGGGTCCCAACACTGGGGTTCCATTCACATCCTAGGATGGCACCCCTGGAGGCCATGTGTGCAGCCTAAGTCCTGTGGAAGCCAAAACAAATTACCACCAGGAGAAGACAGTGCTCCCAGCCCTCGCTCTCTGTCATTCTCTACTGAGCGAAGCTCCCTGGGAAAATGCTGAATCTCAGGAATTTCCAAGTTTGACAAAAACAGGCGTGCTCTTTTTCAAAGGACTTTATTTATGAGGTTAACTGCACATGGCCTTCAGGCTAAACAAGGAGAAAAACATCCAGCCTTCCACTGCTGCTCTTTAAAAATGAATCAAAAGAAGAGCCAAGACCAGTAGGAAAAATAAAAAGGTTTTTCCATTGAAACCTACAAAGGTCCACAGGAAGTAA
Source organism: Myotis daubentonii (assembly GCF_963259705.1). NCBI lineage: Eukaryota > Metazoa > Chordata > Mammalia > Chiroptera > Vespertilionidae > Myotis > Myotis daubentonii. Next base: position 15,121,471 of record NC_081848.1, on the reverse strand, counting down.
GGACCCCAATCAGAGGTAGCTGTGCCCCATCTCAATCTGTACCTGAGAGAGCCTCCTTCCAAAGGGAGTCCACAGCTCCTCCCTCCTCTCCAGGGGCCCCTGAACTCTCATCCAGCACCTGGGCACCCTGCTGTAACTCGCCAATGGGCTAGTCCCTGTCCACAGAAGACCACCTGTGATTTATTTTGTTCAAAAACAATGTCAGCAAAATTGTCATGAAGAGTCTCTATAAGCCCTGGCCAGTTTGGTTCAGTGGATAGATTGTAGGCCTGCAGACTGAAGGGTCCCGGGCATGTACCTCTGTTGCAGGCTCATCCCCAGCCCTGGTCAGGGGCTCCTGTAAAAGGCAACCAATCAAAGTGTCTCTCTCACATCGATGTTTTTCTCTCTGTGTCTCTCCCCCTCCATTCCACTCTCTCTTTAAAAAATCAAAGGAAAAATATCCTCAGGTGAGGATTAAATCACAAAAAATAATGAATGAATGAATGAATGAATGAATGAATGAATGAATAGATAAGAGCCTATAGAAGACAAGTGTGTCAGCAGATGACTTTCCCCACCTATGTTGTAAACTAGCGTTAATTAGCCAGGTGAACTTGGACTTAATGCTCCCTAAGATTCCTTCCAGCTGTAACACTGCAGCCTATGCCTGACTCTCTATGGCTCTTTCAGCGTCTTTCCCAGGATAAGCTATACAACGCCTTTCATTGTTCTTTGAGGAAGGCAAGGCCCTGTAGTGTTTCTCAAGAAGCTCTGCAAAGGAGAAAATACAGGAAGAAAGTCAGACACCTGCTTTTCATAGTCTCCTTTAGCATCTCTTCATACAGACCATCTCCAACGACCTCTGCTAAGCATCAGGCATCAAACTACATGTAAAGAGGTAAATCGGTTGTCTATCAATCACTGAGGCTCTTTTGAGCTGAAGCGATTTGCTCATCCCCAGCCCTTGCACGGGAGACCTCTGTGTGGGGCTCTCCCACAGACAGGCACGCAAAGAGGATGCTTCTTCTCCTTCACCTCACCTCACCCAGGCAGGTGGCAATAACCCCCACACCCTTTGTGTTCAAACAGGAGCTGGCAAGCACTTCACCCTGTGGCAGGCCCACCGCAGCTGGCCAAGAGGAAAAAGGACAAAAGTTCTGAGAAGAAGGAGAAACAATGGGAAGCTCTTTCAGTGTCTCAGGCCCGACCTGGTACATTTTCCAGTCAGTCTGGGATGAGCTGGGGCTGCTCCACCACGGTGTCTGCTCTTTTCATCTTCCTTCCTGGGCTCTTCTTTTCCTGGAAGCTTCTAAGGGCACTCAGGGAACTCGCACCCCACCCCTGCTTTTTCTGTGACAGCGCCACCCCCACACTATTGAGCTAGCTCTCTCGTACAAAATAATAATAACAGCGGCAGTAATATGTAATAACACTTATCAATCAACTCTTAAGTTTCCGTCACGTGCCTGGTGTATTCTCAAGTTATTGTTGGAGGACAATTGGTAGTTCCTCCCCCTCCCTTGTTTCCATGGATGTAAATGCGCCCATGTTCTGTAGCCTGAGCTGATCAAGAATGTGCCCTTGAGACAGGGGTTGCTGAGCCCACCTGGACGGTATGCAGGACTGCACCCAGTTAAGACCTCTGTGTAAACAGCCAAGATCCTGTAGGCACGTCAGAGAGCTAGTCGTCTTGCGGCTGCTGAAGGCAAGCCTCCTCCGTAAGCTCCCACGTCTATTAGACCTGCCACCTACCAACCTGGAGCGCCTTCTTCTTCAGTCTCTCCTGCCTCACATTTCACCTGGGAGCTCCCGAGTTGTGAACCAACAGTTATCCTCACGGTAGCCTGTGGGGTCAAACTGCTCTTAACCCCCTTTATCCAAGATGACACTGAAAGTCAGCGAAGTCAGTTTGCCTGGTGTCTCACAGCGAGTGAGCAGAATTGGGACTGGAAGTCAGGCAGTTTGCAGGCAGGGCCTGCGCTCACTGCTCCTCTACTACATCACGTAAGCCAGACCTGTCCCCTTAACGGGGGTCTCCTAACTTTTACCTGCTGGCTTCAAAGAATCCAGACAAATCCTCATCTCAGACAGAAGGTGGTAAAGGGATCTGCATGGCTTTGTACAGATACGTAGGACTAAGGAATCCTTTTCGGTGGCACCAACCTTGGTTATGTACCGTACCTGCATAGCTAGCTCTCTCATACAAAATCATTTGTACCCTGGGTCTGAGACCCTGTGTGGATTGTTTACTATTTGCATAGTCCTTCACTCATTCGTTGCACAAATATTTTTTTTTTATTATCTACTACATACCAATTATAAAAAAGAGAGAATGCAACCAGTTACCAAATATGTTAGCATGCCCATTTTACTGATGGGAAAACAGAAATTCCTTGTTTGCTGCCCCACACCTAGTAAATAGCAGAACTCGTATTTGATTCTGGGCCTTTCTTTTTTCTGAGATTCGGGTTCCTACATTGCTCCTGCTAATACCTCCTCCCTTTGACCCCTTCATTGCTTTCCAAACAGCAACCAATTCTCTAATTTTCTGACTGTGTCCTACAATTCAATACAATTCTTACACTAAGTATTGGAGTTAACACAGAGCCCACAGGTTAATGACTCAGGCCCACAAGACACCAACTGCTAGTATAAATGGAGTCCCAAGGATAGCTACGCATTTTCCCAAACAATTATAAATTCGGGAGTTCCCACGGCTCATCCTCAGGTTTGATAACTCACTAAAACTACTCATGGAACTCAGGAAAGCTCTCTACTTAGGATTGCAGTTTCATCATAAAGGCTACAGCTCAGGAACAGCCAATGGAAGAGATGCATAGGAGGGCAGGGGAGTGGGGAGTGCAGAGCTCCCATGGCCTCTGTGGGTGAGCCACCGTCCAGCAGGGCAAGGGCATCACAAACTTGGAAGCTCCCCAAAGCCTGTTGTTCAAAACTTTTTAATAGACTTTCTGACATAGACACGATGGACTACGTCATTGGCCATTGGTGACTGAACTCAATCTCCATCCCTCCTCCACTCCCCAGACACTGAAGAGTGGACTGGAAGTTCCAACTCGAACAGCAGTGTGGAGCCAGCCCCTCCCTTACAACTATCTGAGGGGCCAGCTTGTGTCATCTCATTAGCATACACTCAGGAATGATAGAAAGGGTCTCTTTATGAATAACAAATGACACTCCCATCACTCAGGAAATTCCCAGGGCTCCTGAAACCCTGTGCCAGGAACTGGGGGCAAGACAATATACCCTCAAGCCCCAGGAACCAGAGCCAAGGCCTGAAACTGTTACTTGCCATCAGACTTCCCTTAAAAGAGCCACCTGCCTGGATTTCTTCCTGGCTCCCCATCACTGTATTCAGCACACCTGTCAGAGCAGCCTGTCTGCTTACCTGGAAACTCTCCCTCCTTCCAGGTTCTGCTCTCTGGACCAGCCACAGCCAGCTGTGCCCATCCCTGCCATCCCAAACCTGCCTCACACCAGGGATCTGGTCTCCTTCCAAAACTCCTTCCCCCCCCACCCCCCGCCCCCAAGTCTGTGCCCATAGGAATTAACTGTCGTGCTCTGCCAGACACCACAGGCTTTGCCAGTCATGGCAGACCACAGGCTTTGACATTGAAGAAGTTAAAGAAAGAATTGGGTCAGTACGAATCACAGCAAGGGAAAAATCTATAGAGTATTAGATTTAGAGAATATTGCTCTCCAGTATTATTAGAACACCTCTCTGGCCACAGTAGCTAGGCCTGCATCAGCAGTTCCATTATAAATCCTATTTCCAAGGGTTTATGACTAGCCGTAAAAATTCAATCGAGGCTGAAAAGCAGCATAGTGAGTTTGCAGTCCAGGAAGCACTTTGATTCAAAGAAAGGATAAGAAGTTAAGACAAAACAAACAAAGAGAAAAGAGGAAAAGGAAACAGGTTGTTTGAAAGGGAGAAAGCTAGAGTGTGGCCCTCCTTCTTTGCCCTCATGTGATTTAAAGATGAGTTTGTTTTTAAATTTGAGTTTTCACAGGTTATTAACTCCCATGTGCAAACAGGCCTCTGAGAACACTGACGCCAAATGCATTCAGCTCCATGATGTGTTTTCCGATTGGAAAAGCTGTGGTAGCAGCATGTGTTAACCCTTGCTCTACAGGGTGCTCTGGGGAGCAATGCCCCCCAGCAAAGATCGCGTTCAGAAAAGCTCTTGGGGACACATATCAAATCTTTGCTGGGTCAGTAAAAGGCAGGGAGGGTACAGGAGATGCTCGGTAAGCTTATGCTCTCTGATGCGGTAAAAGCAAGTTATGATCCAATGACTCAGTTCCTGAAACTGAAACCACTATCTATGTCTCTCTCTGCTACCCTAGAGCATACTTTGAGGCAGGCACCCAAGACTTCTACACATCTGTAACTGTTTACCTGGTTATAATTTCATTATAAAGTGGCCCAAGGAATACCTGGCACTCCTGCCAGCATTACCCCCGGCCTCCTTCCCAAGGAGAGGATGTTTCTGTTCATTCAGAACCGCCATCTCCCAAACCTTGGAAGTGCACGCTTGGAATGCACAAGTAACCCTATCCCACCCTGTGTAGTTTGAAGATGTGTCTTTGCCCAGTTTTCAATAAAGAAATCTTGGGGCAGTTGAGGGGAACAAGGAGAAGGCAACAACCAGTTTTGGGGTCCAAACTTTCTACGTAGGGGAAACGTAAGGTTGGTTATCTAATTGGAGGGGGGAAATAGGGAACTTGTCCTGACGGTGATTTCACAGGTGATCTTACCGTTACGTCGTTGGACTATTTGTGGGTGCTTTAAGAGAGAACTAATGGAAATTATGCGGGGACACTACTGCCTGTCCAATTTTCATTTGCTGCTGCAAAAGTAAGAGTCTGCATTCAGGGAGGTGATGTGTCTGAAGTTTATAATTTGAGCATAAGTAGAGGGTTGAGTAAAAGGAACAGGAATGGAATTTTTTTTTATTAAGCTTCATTGATAAGCGGTGCCAGACAGCATGCCAGTTGTTTTTTATACATTCTACCATATTATGCCATGTAAACCTTATAAAAACCCTATGATATTGATGTATATTGTCCATGCCCCTTTATTTTTATTTTTTTATTGCTTAAAGTATTACAAAGGGTATTACATATGTGACTTTTTTTTTTCCCCCGCCCTTGACAATCCCCTGGCCTCCCCTACCCCCCAGTGTCTTATGTCCATTGGTTATGCTTATATGTATGCATACAAGTCGTTCGGTTGATCTCTTACCCCCCTCCCTTCGGCCCCCCAACCCTCCCCGGCCTTCCCACTGCAGTTTGACAATCTGTTTGAGGCATGCCCCTTTAATAAAAATGAGAAAATTAAAACTAACTCATCCAAGGTTAAACCACAAGCTAAGTGGCAGAGGCAAGATTAAATCTACACCTTTCTGATTTCAAAGCCCTTGTCTTTCCACATAAGCTCCTAACAATACTCAAAGGATAAATTGCAGAATGGAAATGAATTTGAGATGGTCTGAAAGTTTCAGAAATGATGTTCTCTAGGGTAGAACTGGGGAGAGGCCTGGCAATCATCTGCACAAAGGAAGACAGATGTTAATTATGCTAATTCCTTAAATCTAGAAAAGTAAGTTTAAGTTCAGAAAATAAAAGGCTTCTGGGATTGTAAAAGAAAAATGTAGCCATCTTTCTAATTTATGGTCATTCTACTGTGGACTCTGAAAGATAAGAGCTTCCCACTTTTAAAGGCAGTAGTGTTTCAAGCCTTACATTTTAGTCTTTAATCCACTCTGAGTTTATTCTTGTGTATGGTGTAAAAGGTGGCCTAGTTTAATTGTGGGTTTTTTGCACCTATCTGCCCAATTTTTCCAGCACCATTTATCGAAGAGACTGTCTTTGCCCCATTGTATGTTCTTGCCTCCTTTGTCAAATATTAATTGACCGTTAAAATATGGGTTTATTTCTGGGCTCTCTATTCTGTTCCATTGATCTATATGTGTGTTTTCATGCCAGTACCATGCTGTTTTGATTACTATGGCCTTGTAGTGTAGTTTGATATCAGGTAATGCGGTTCTTCCAACTTTGTTCTTCCTTCTCAAGATTGCTGTGGCGCCGAAACCAGTTTGGCTCAGTGGATAGAGTGTCGGCCTGCGGACTGAAAGGTCCCAGGTTCGATTCCGGTCAAGGGCATGTACCTGGGTTGCGGGCACATCCCCAGTAGGGGGTGTGCAGGAGGCGGCTGATCAATGTTTCTCTCTCATCGATGTTTCTAACTCTCTATCTCTCTCCCTTCCTCTCTGTAAAAAATCAATAAAATATATTTTTAAAAAAAGAAAAAGATTGCTGTGGCTATTTGAGGTCTTTTGTGGTTCAATATAAATTTTTGGAACATTTGTTCTAGTACTGTGAAATGTACCATTGGTATGCTAGGTGAAATAAGCGAGGCAGAGAAAGACACAAATACCATGTGATTTCACTGATAGATGGAGTCTAATGAATGAAATAAACTATCAAACAAAACAGAAACAGACTCATAGATACAGAGAACAAACTGACAGCTGTCAAAGGGGAGGAGGGTTGGGGGCTGGGTGAAAAAGGTGAAGGGATTAAGCAAAAAAAAAAAAAAGCACCTCATAAACACATACAACAGTAACAACAGTATGGTGATTACAAGAGAGAAAGAGGGTTGGGGGAGGTAGAAGAGGATAAAGGGGGATAAACAGTGACAGAAAGAGACTTGAGTTCGGATGGTGAACACAATACAGATGTTTTATTATGGAAATGTACATTTGAAACCTATATAATTTTATTAACCAGTAACACACTAGTAAATGCAATAAAATTTTTAAAAAATAAAGAAGATATTATTTCAATTCATAAATAAATAAATAAATAAATAAATAAATAAATAAATAAAGGCAGTAGTGTTGGTGATTAAACTACTGTCTCTCAGCTCCCGACCCACCCTGCTATCACCTGCTTTGTGATGCTAAAGCGGGGACCCTGCAAAACCTTACTTCTGCTTTGCCAGCTGGTGCCCTATTAGGCTCTGCCAACAGGGGGTGCCAGAGGGAGGTTGGCAGGCTGCAGGGGGCACTCTTTCTCCTTTTATGCTTTCAGTACCTACAGCGGTACTGGAGTAGGTTCCAGTTTCAAATGCTACCACACTCCCAGGACCAGCATTGTTGCATCTCTTTAGAGATGCCAGCATAGCCAGCTGTCTGGACTCTTCTTCTAGATTCTAGATTCTTTAACCCCAACCTCTTGCCTCTGTTCCCAGCTGTCGAGGTAGCAGTTCCTTCCTGATATATTACCTTCGTGTCCCCTTTTGCCTTTAACTATTGAAATATTTATTTAACAACTTCTGTTTATTAAATTCTCTATTCAAGTAACTGGTGAGGCTCATTTTCCTGAATAGGCCCTGGCTGACACAAAGTCACAAGGGAAGCTTCTTTAACCTCTTTCTGGAGTTCAAGTCTCCTTGCTGCCTGAAAACGCCTTTCTACACTATGTCATATTAAAAATTAACCTAAATAATTTATTTAAATAGATAAATATATACACACATACATATGTGTATATATATTTGATACAAATCATTATGTTGTGCACTAAGACTAATACAACGTTATATGCCAATTATATTTTAATTTTTTTAAATGACCTATTCTGCCTCCAGAATAGGACTTTGAGCATAGTAACTTCACTTTTCTAAGCCTCAGTTTTGTCATACATGGGGAAGTGGTTGGGTATCAATATCTGTGCAGTAGGGTTATTTTGAGGACTAAATGGAAGAATCTCTATGCAGGCACATAGCTAGTCCATACAGATGCTTGTGATAAAAATAAAACATCCCTCTATTTGAGAATCGCCTCCCCATTTCCATGGTAATCCTAGTCCAGTGGTCAGCAAACTGCGGCTCGCGAGCCACATGCAGCTCTTTGGCCCCTTGAGTGTGGCCACAAAGCTTCAATCGCACTGTACGTGCGCACCCGCATGTGGTATTTTGTGGACGAGCCACACTCAAGGGGCCGCAGTTTGCCGACCACTGTCCTAGTCCAACCCTATTTTTTTTAAAGAAGAAGCTAACCCTTTAACTCAGGGTGAACACATGCTTAACCACCTCAAAGTAATTCACCTCTCTGGCCACAGAGAGTCCAAGAATGGACACGTGTTTCAAGTCAGCCAATCAGAATGGCTGAACAGTCACCATGATTGGTCTAGGATTATGGGGAAATGATGCTACTTCTTGCTCTGGTACTTAAACTGTAAAATTATATAATCCCAAGATTCCAGCAGCCATCTTTCCCTCCACTTGGGCGACTAACTCAGCTGGTTTGCCTGGAACTTTCTTGGTTTTAAATCTGAAAGTTCTGCATTCCAGGATACCCCCAAGGCCCAGGAAATTTGAGTTGATTGTCACCTTCCCATAGTGAAAGGCTGAAGGAGAATGTAACCCTTATGAGAGAAAGTAGGCATGTCTCCAAAGATACACAGGTGGCTAATAAGCACATGAAAAGGTACTCAACATCATTAGTCATCAGGGAAATGCAAATCAAAACCACAGTGAGGTGCCACTTCACACCCACGAGGATGGCTATAATTTGTTTAAACGGTGGGGGAAATTGTAAGTGCTGGTGAGGATGTGGAGGAAATTAGATGGTTGTATATTGCTTGTGGAAATGTAAAACAGTTTAGCCCCTGTGGCAATCCGTTTGGTGGTTTCTCAAAAGCTAAAATGCAATTGCCATATGATCCTGCAATTTTATTTCAAAGTATGCACCCTAACGAAATAAAAACAAGTAATGTACATATGTTGTAGAAGACCAAAGAAAAACCAAGCAACGCTTTAAAGAAAAGGAGGGACACTGTTTAATACTCCGGCACACTCAGGGAATAACTTCCCAAATCTGAGTACCGAAACATGCGGGGGTTTCCTTTTATATCTCCCTGTGGTCTTGGTCCCGCAAATATGGATTATGCGTCCGGTCCTTTTCGCGGGCCTTGTAAGCAGGCCCCCAGGTGTTGGGGGTCTCCAGGCCATATCTGATGGTTTGGCCTGGTGCCAGCGTTAATAACCCTCCCTCTGGGGCAGTGTGCTGTTCACAGTTTTATGGCCTCTGTAACAGGTTCTGCAAGACCAGTTTCTGGGAAGGAGGTAATGACTTAATTACAGGTTATCAAGAATGTACACTGAGCTCGCTGGCATGGATTCCAATTGCTAGCCCCCAGAATATCAGGGTTACATTGGAATTAGCCCTTTCAGCCTTCTCACATCCATACTCACAGCAGCACTATTCGCAATAGCCAGAAGGTGGAAACAAGTCAAATGTCCATCAAGGGATAAATAGAGAAGCGAATTGTGGTCTATACATACAATGGAATATTATTCAGCCATAAAAAAAAGTACTGACATATACTACAGTATGAATGGAGCTCCAAAACATGATGCTCAGTGAAAGAAGCCAGACATAAAATGTCACATATCATATGATTCCATTTATATGAAACACCCAGAATAGATACAGCAATAGAGACAGAACACAGATTGGTGGTTGCCAGGGACTGTTGGGAAGGAGAAGCTACTTAATGGCTATGGGCTTTTACTTTAGAGTGATGGAAATGGTGTGGAACTACATAGAGGTGGGAGTTGCACAACATTGTGAATGTACTGAAACTGTTCATTTAAAATTGTTAATTTTATGTTATGTTAATTTCAATTCAATAAATTATTTTGGAAGGGCGGGAGGGAGAAAGAGAGGAAAAAAGGGAAGGGAAGGCAGGCCAGGAGATGGAGAGGGGAGAATCCTCATCCTAATGACATGACTAAAACCTTGGATCAACATGTTCCTGAACTGGACAACTCATGATATTGTCAGTTAAAAACAAACAAACAAACAAAAAAAACCCCAACAAAATTACTTTTTTGTTTGAGTAAATCTGGATTGGGTTTCTCTCCTTTTCAACCACGAATTCTGAATAATATTGCCCTCAATTAATGGTAATTAATTTTTAACCTAAAGTCCACTAAAATCTAATCTCGTTTTTACCTGGCTTCAGTAGAAATAAAGAAGCGCTTGTTTCTGGCTTATCTGGAAAGGCCGCATGCAGCAGACAGCTCACGCCCTCCTCAGCTGTCGCATCCCCAGGTGGCATGGTCCCAGTTGTCTTTTTGAACTGGTATCTAAACCAGAATAGCACATTATATTTTAGAAAATTCCTTGGCAGAAGTCAAAGATAAGAGATACAGAACTCCCCATTCTCAGCAACAAGAGAAACAGCCCAAGGGTCTCACCAAAGAAATTCTGCCATGTTATCCATTGGAGTGAACACTAAACAAATATTCTGAAAATTCATCCTCTTACACTTCAGACTTGCTCACTCCTCTTTCATCATCACCTTGTTGTTTCTTCGGTATTATCAGGGAAGGACTAATCACATTTTAATGCTGTAGGCTGAGGTTTGATTGTTAGTTTATAATTGAATAGCCCGGAGTTGAGGGAACTAATTGTCTCCATAAAAATTTGATGTAATTCTGTGAGGTGTCCGTCTGGATCTAAGAATACCCCTACAGACAATGAGCTCATCAGTTCGATGATTTTCTACAAGAGATTGGATTTTATTAACTGTCCTTGCCCTCAATGGCTAGCTTACTCACCCGGATACTGGCACAGAGCTTGAGGTAACAAATTCCACCACCTGCAGAGAATTCTTAGATGTGGTGTTTTTTGTAGGAAACCTGAGAAAATGTTGATAATGGCGGATAGTAACAGGAGCTGGTGCAGGCTGTGTAGAGAGGGCCTCTTTCTCTATGACACTTAACCTAGTCAAGTCTTTTAACTTCTGGCCTCAGGTGCTCCTTCTGTGAAAGGAAGCACTTGGCATAGGGATCTATGGTCTTTTTCAGCACCAAACTTTTGTGTTTTCCAAATAAGAATGAGATTGGTTATCGACTGAGATCACCCATTATTAAGAAACATGGTAGCAATCATTACCCCCATGATACAGTTGTGTAAATCTGAGCAGCAGCTCAAGGTATGTACAAGAGCCCAACTAGTGTTCAGTCACTCAGACCATACTTATCAGGACTGCTGTGGTGGGAATGCTCTGCACTGCTATTCCAGAACCTCCCAGTAGAGACAAAACCTGGAAGAGCATTTCAGATCATCATAGTTAACCGTCACCAATTGCTAGAATAATAAAACCAATACCATATACCCCAAACCTGTGGAGGCCAAAATTATTAAGTCCTTTCAAGATATAATTCTATTCAGATTATATCTTCCTATGCCATAAATAAAACCATACATTTGTAAGATACTTTTCTTGGCCTGAGTTCAACTACTTCCCAAGCCAGAGGATTTGATTATTTTATTTCACAATCAACTATGGAAATACCAGGAAAATACAGAGAGAGAAGCAGTGAATTTTGTCTTTATTAGGTTGTGACATGGTGAAGCTAAATGTGAATCAATATTAAGGTGACATCAGCTGGGGTGTCAATCAACAATGGATGCTAAGACATCGTTGGAGATTTAATGAGAAGGAACAACGTATTTACAAGAGCTCTTTTCGGGGTATTTGACCATGTGGTTGGAAGACATTTTTAAAAACCACTTGGGGTTGGAAGAGCCCTTCACCCACCCAGGAACATGTTCAAGTGACATGAGACGGCACGTTCATGCGCTGCTTTGATGGGGCTAATGTCGAGATTTCTCTTTTCTAAGGTGGGCACACAATTTTGGGGCTAATATAAACTGCTTAGAGTTATAATCTGCAACTTTCCCCCATGAAATAGGTCCTCAGCCCCTGATGAATACCAGATTGATAGGACATCAAGTTATTGGCATATTCCTAGGATACGCCCAGCCCTTACACCACACACTCTTCTTGGGTCTGGAAGAAGCCGAGCATGCAGGGAAGGAATCGCACAGAATTAGACCCCAGGCAGCCAAGGAGATTTCTTTCTCAGTCCATCCGATTAGCCATGTGCCTGCCCAAGCAGTGGAAAGAGAACCAGCCTCCAAAGCACAGTGAGAACTTGGTGAGAGCGTGGAGGTTCTTAGAGTTAAATCTTTTCTATTTTGCTCTGAGTGATTTATGATAAATAGTTCATATAGCTACAACCTCGTTCATTGACATTAAAGGTTACTTATTAAAACATAAATAATTTACGCAGTTTAAAATACTCAACGTCAAGCTGCTAAAAAAGTAAAATGAATGTGAGAAGTCTGTTACCGGGGAGAGCCCGGCATCTCCTCTGTGTGCACTGTGACGCTGGGCTCGGGATCCACAAATGAGCAAGCACAGCTGCTCCTTGCCCCTCCCTGCAAAGTGCTGTCAGTGCTTGATTTTAGCAATGGCCCCACCATGGCTTAATTTACCCCTAGATCTGCCTTTTTTCTCTACACATAGTAGAGAATATACCAGCAGCTCCCCAGGCCAAAGAGATTCAACTGTTCAACAAACATTTATTGTGCATCACTCTGCGATGGGCACCGCAGTAGCTGCTGGAGATACAGGGATGGATAAGATGAAGTGCTTGCCCTTGGGGAGCTCAAAGCTAGGAGCAGCCTCCGACAGCTCAGCTGTCAGTGCTGGAATGGAGGTAGCCACACAGACCCAGAGAGAGGAGATAAAAATTGCATGATCTGATTCCATTCAATGGTGATGATGGTGACAAACGACTCAGTGCTCAATCCTCTATGTTCACTATTTCCTTTCATCTTCTCTGCAACCTTGTGAAGTATTAATAACCCCATTTTATGAGTAAAGAGATGCAGAAATGTTTATCTTTTTGTTAATAGCAGCTGGTCAGAGAATCCTTCTCTAAGGAGAAAGCTAGCTTTGTTGACAAGCTGTTTAAAAATCTTAAAATTCAAAGCTGTTGACACTTACCCATGTCTAGAAGAATGAGCTTCCCAGGCAATGGCACTGAATTGAACACTTAAGTCCCTTCAGGGAGCAAAGGGCTATTTTACATAATAAAGACAGGAAACAATGAATGCCCAGAAAATCAGGAAGAACTGTTTGGGGGAAGTATCAGCAGAAAAGCAGAAACCTGGCTGAGGCATAGGAAGGAGGGAAAATGGAAGAGGAGACAAGACCGAGATTTTCTGAGAGAAATGCTGTGTGCCACGTGAGGGGACATTTCCTGTGACCCGAGAGACATTCAGTAAACCTACTTGAATTTCCAATCAAAGCGCTGGATCTTACCTCAAAGCTGAGAAAGTGCTGGGTACCCTGCACACAATTGATGAAAGGGAGGACGAGCATCTGTTTATATAATAAAAATGGGGAAACTGGGATGTAAAGATTTAAGCTCAAAGTCCAGGCTTTGCCCCCTTTTGAGATACAGAAATGTTGAGAGGCCAGAGAACTGTCTTTGCATCTTAGGGAGACCAGGGCCTGGTCTCCGGTCACGTGCCCACAAGGCCACACTTGCCAGAGGCTAGGTCCCAACTCCAAAAATGACAGATTGGGAGTCAGAAGGCTAAGACCATAGAAGCCGATCATATGAGCAAAGGGCTGTTAGGAAGGAAGTATTTCTGGGTCCTTGTAACAAGAAAACATAAAGAAAGAAAGAAGATTTATGATCCTGCCACAATGAGTCTGTGAAGCAGAAATGCTGATGTAAATCACCATGCAAAAGTGGAAAAGCCAAGAAAAGGAAAAAGAATGGAGACTTAAAGGCATATGGGCAAGGGATTAGAGCTGAAACTCGGGGTGGGAAACCAGAGGTCTTAGCTGTGGGAAATAATTGTAGGAAACTCTTCTACAAAAATACCTTGAATAATATATTTTGTGAAATCGGTAGAAATGAGCTTTACTTTCAGGAAGGGATATGAATTTGTATCTGGGACTGAGAGGTTGAACAGGAAACCCAATTCGATCTCCATGGCCTCTGTGCCTTTTCTGTGGGAATCGATCAAGGTTGGAGAAATTGGCAGCTATCATTAAAAGAAGCTCTCCTGTCTCTGTCACCCTGAGGCTTGGAGGAAAGAAATGGGGCAAAGGGGACATGTGGCCCCCCCACCCCCACCCCCTCGCCCCGTCCACATTTCTGCTGGACACCCCTGCCTCCTGCCTGTCCAGTGGTTAACCTTGTCTCGGGTGTGCAGAACGCTCTTGTTCTTCTTACTCCTCACTGTGGTCCAGGCTGCGTCAGGTTAAATGTTTTCCTGTGCCACGGTAGATGCCTTCCCAGGTTTTTGTAGCTGAACTCCTACAATCTCTTTGAATATGACCTTTCCACTTCACAAGGATTTTATTAATTTGCAGCTGGACAATGGTCTCCAGGCCCTGCGTTGCAATTAAGAGCACCCGCTGTGTAATTTTAGGACTGTTCATTGGCGTTCCCGAAACTTCAATATTGAAAGGGGAGTTCATTTGACTGGGAGGAAACAAAGCTGCCACAGCCACAATGTCGACAAATACTGAGTAATAGCCCTCACTCACCAGAGAACTGAGACCAACAGTGTGATTTTTTTAAAAGCAGCGAATGACAGTCATGAAATAGTCTAATTACTTTATGCTATAAAATGAAGAGAGTCTACTAGTGGGCCTGAAAATGGGGGGGCGGGGGGGAGGGCCACAGGGATTATAAATAATGCATTATGTAGATTCATTTTAGAATATGAAGAACTGAAATTGCTAATATGGCATATTCTCCAAACCAAAGTTTTTGCCATTGAATAAAGTAATTATCATTCATTAATCTTTGCAAGGATTAAGAAAATGTGCTTATGATCAGGCTCCCGAGAATCTGCATCCATGATCAGAATAGATTTGTCATCTCAAATAAGCAAATAATCTTCCTGTTTAATGATCCTCTCTTCTTAGAGATCAAAATAATGCATCATTGCAAGAACTTCAAGAAAATGATGCTCCAAACACTATTTGTTACTTCTAAAATTGTTCAATGTGATTAAACCTTAAAAAAAGCACTTCTTTCAATTCATCGTCCTCTCTCCCCTTGAATTTCTTACTCATGAATTTATTTCAAGCCATGCCTATACTGTCAAACAGAGCTCTCAGTTTATTCTTTCTCATCATTTTCCTTGCTATGATTAACAATGTGCTTCAGCCTGCCACAGCACACCAAGGAAGCCAATACTAAGGCTGGGCAACAGAAAAAAACAAGGACTTTGGATCAAACATTCATGGGTTTAAATCCCTGCCTCTATCAATTATTACTGGACAGTTATTTCATCTTGCTCAGCCATAGTTTCCTCACCTATAAAATGGCACATGATGGTTTAAATGATACAGTAGATGTAAAATAAGGGTGCTCATCAATGGCAACACCAACTTCCCAGGTCTCCTCATATCTCTGTCTCCTGGAGGGTGACTAGGATCAGCAGACACAGAACACACCTATCACAGGTACAGAATGCACCTGTCCCAGTCCAACCTGTACCACCTTGACTGTGGCCACCGTAGGGCTCCTGGCCTTGACAAAGGCACTGTCAGTGACCCAGCAAAGGATGCAAGACATCTTTAGTTGGTACCTGATTACTCAGAATTCTTACCACACTCAGCGTCTGTACACCCTGTTTTGTATCAGAGGCAAATTGCTTCGTATGAGTCTATACTTATATAAAGTTTCTTGCCAGCATGGATTGAGTCTTAACACTGCTCTGTCCCTTTAGAAAACTGACATCTCAACAGCCCATAAATATATTTGTATATGTATAGTGCTTCCTTTGTTTATTTTAATTGTAAGTTGGTTGCATTATTTAGGATATTGGCCCTGCTACTTTATTAGAGACCAAATAACAGTGGGTTAAGTGAGATAAACATTCAATTCTTTCTCAGTAAATATGTAAACTGGTAAGCAGTTCAGAAACTTCTACTTCTCCCTGGTTGCTCCCAGCTGTCCCTGAAAACAACAAATCCATCCATGTGGTTGAAACAGGCTCACCAACAGTAAGAAGAGGGGGGAAAGAAGTGGAATTCAAGGAGCTTCTTTTTAAGGACATGACCATGAACTTGCATGTGTCACTCACTTTAATGCTCTGTTGAACAAAACTTGGTCAATGGCCACACTTAGCTGCAAGGGAAGCTAGAAAATATGCTGTTTAGCTGTTGGAGAGAGAGAAGAAGGGGGAGACCATGTGCCTAACTAAAACCTGAGGCTCTAATCCAAAGAGAAACAAGGAATAGTAAATCCTGGGGGCAATGAGCCATCTCTGCCACAGTTGCTACATTTGAAATCAAAGGATTGCCTATAAAATTCTAGCTTACTGGTTTCCTTTTTATAAATTAATAAGGATCTGACAGCAGAAGGATAAAATTGCAGTGTAACAATAATTTAATCGCTCTGAGGAGCAGCTGCTCCTTTTAGGGAGCACATGCAACATCTATTTTGCCATAGTCCTCATCAGACCCTTATACAGTGGGGCCTTGACTTACGAGTGTCCCGACTAACGAGTTTTTTGAGATACCAGCTGTCTCTTGGCGGATTTTTTGCATTGACTTGATAGAGTAATTTGAGTTAACGAGCTCCTTAACGAGCTCGGTCTCAGAACGAATTAAACTCGTAAGTCAAGGCCCCACTGTACACAGTTGATACTTGGTCTCCATTACTCATTCACATCCTTCACCTGGTCCCTGAGAGCATTTGAGTTGGAACTTAAGGCATCTAATGAGCCACCTGTTGTGTACCCACTGCATACCAAGCACTTTCCCTACATTTTCTCATTTTATTCTCACAGTAATTTTGCAAGATAGCTTTATTTTACTCTGTGGTATAACTGAGTACATTAAGGTTCAGGGAGGTGAATAACTTGGTAAATTTATTTAGAAAATGGCAGATTAACAAAAAACCTAGCCCTTTTGTGTCTAACTCAAATATCCATGCTGGGAAGTGCATGGGGTATCCAGAGAGAGATTTTAGCATGTTTCAATTTATCTTTTTTTTTTTTTGATGAAACAACTTACTTCTTTCCTGCCCATGGCACCTTTAATATTGGCTCTTTTGACAAAAGAATATCTCTGCTAAGTAATTCACATCTTAGAGGAGAACAACTTATGACCATTACACAGAGCAACTGTGAATTTTGGAAGACATAGGGGAATTTCTCATCCCCTGAAACAGCGGTTCTCAACCTGTGGGTCGCAACCCCTTTGGTGGTCAAATGACCCTTTCACAGGGGTCACCTAAGACCATCCTGCATATCAGATATTTACATTACGATTCACAACAGTTGCAACATTACAGTTATGAAGTAGCAACGAAAATAATTTTATGGTTGGGTCACAACATAAGGAACTGTATTTAAAGGGCCAGAAGGTTGAGAACCACTGCCCTGAAAGGTCTTATAAATCACCCATCCCCAGCCTTAGCTGGTTTGGCTCAGTGGATAGCGTGTTGGCCCAAGGGCTGGAGGGTCCCGGGATTGATTCTGGTCAAGGGCACTAGGTTGCAGGCTTGATCCCTGGCCATGGTGGGGCCTCATGTGGGAAGCAACCAATCAATGTGTCTCTCACATCGATGTTTCTCTCTCTCTCTGCCTTTCTACTCTCTAAAATTGGAAAAATATCCTTGGGTGAGGATTAAAAAGTAAATACATATATACATAAATTAAAATAAACCACCCACTCCCAGAAGTCCACAAGCACACGGCACTTTCCACTCCAGTGCCTCCTTCTCTCAGGCTATTTTCATCCTCTAATTACTTCCCTCTGATCCTTTGGGTCCCAGGCCAAATCCAACCTCTTCTATGAGGTCACCCCGACTCCTTCCCCTATCTCCTAGGACCTTCAGTTCTCACTGTTGACTCTGGGAAAGCTGTTCTCATCTGTTCCTTCTATCTCCTATCTCATTCATTCCTCCAAACAAGATAGCAAGACGGCACCGCTAAGCTTAGTGCCGACAGAGCAAATCCTCAATCAATCTATCGTGACTGATTAATGTTGTCAGGTTATATGATTCTTTGAGTGTCCCATTTTTTAAAAAAATCAAATACAAAAAAAATCTATATTCTTGGTTCAGTGCCTCTTGTTTACATCTTCATAAATAACCATTTCTCCTTTTTTTTAGTAACTTAATGGTCACTGTGGTCTGGGAATCAGTGTAAAAGGAGTAAAACAAGCATTTGCCTACAAATCATTTGCCTACAAGTCTTTGGTCCTGACTCTTCTTTCATTCATTCATTCATTCATTCATTCTCCATTATTGGGCACATACTATGTGCCAGGCTTTGAAATGAACACTAGAGACCCAAAGATGAACAAGATGGATTTCATTCTGGTGGGAGAAGGACACAAGAAAAAACAAATTACATTACAGGGTAGAAAAGGCTTGAGCACAGAGAGGAAATATCAAAACCACGCCATGGGAAAGAGACTCTATTCCCCTGTGCCTCCATTTTCTTACAAATCAGAGCACAGATAACTGTTCTACCTTTGCCAGGCTTCATGCAATCAAATGAAGCCCAGTACTGGATTTGTGCGATGCCATGATGGATTTTCAGTTTTGTTCTTCCCCAGCCTTGACGACCTTTATTAATCTTTTTAGTTCTTTGCCTTGCTTACAAAAAAAAGTGACTCAGAGCTACATTACAATTAGAGATAACGTTAATTAAAATCCAGATTTCTTAACTGTTCTTTAGCAATTGCTCACTGTTTGACTTGAAAGATCACTTTGAGTGAGAGAAAAATGGAAGCAGAAACCCTCTGGCAGAGGACTGAAGCCACGTATGTACAAAGGATCCCCACTTATTTTTATATATTAAGTTTGGGATAAGAGCTCTTTTAGTCGGGAGGATGGGAGACCAGACAGCAGCAGTGTCCCGGCCATTGGCGGAGACTTCTCCCAGGTTCCGGTGCCATGGGGGACGGTGGCACGAGAGCCAGCAGGAGTAGAAGGATGAATCCTACGCACGTGCTCACATGCCTTTCTCTACATAGAGATAGTGGTGAGTATCTGTAGAGTCTTCAAAAAATTAATAATAGTTAACTTTTCCTGAGCACTTACTAAGTCACTCAGTATTCTAAGTGCTTCACATACATGTTCTTATTTAGTTTCTTATTTGTTCCTCACAACAACCTCATGAAGTGTGTTCTACTAACCTCATTTTTCAGAGGAGGAAACAAAGGCATCTTGATTAGAGGAAACTCATCTGGCTAACATGGTCATTGTTTGAAGCATCCTTCCCCCCCCCAAAAAAAAAAAATGGGGGATGGGGAGAAGGAGAATTATTTAGGAGGCAATTATTTCCATGGATTTTTCTCCTCAAAATGTGGAACATGGAGAAACAGTAAAGGAGAAGAACTTCTGAGCAAATACAATAGAAACGTCCCTTACCCATCATCCTAAGCACCCCACACCTCAGTGTACACCCAGTGAGGATGGTGAGGAATGAGCAGCCAGCATATTATCAGGCTCGCGGGAGAATGGAAGCACAGACCCGAGAGAAATGTTCCTGCCAATCACAACCAACTCACGGAAAGAAGGGGAATGTGGAGCGCTTGGGTGCCAATTATGTATTGTTGAAAACTAGAAGCTAACAATGGCATTCACTCAAAAATCCAAAAGGACCATGAGTCACTTCTACAAGCATAACAAGCCCTTGCTGGCTAAATGCTTTGTAAAACTTTCTAATTTGAAAAAATTATCATTTAAATCAAACCTAGATACTGTTTACTGTTCTGTGACTCACTCAAACTGTACTTTGGGCAAATTTTATTTTACTTATTTTCCTCTCAATAAAGTATGAATCTTGAGTTCATCGTGTGGTGCTTGGCACAGATCAGGGCTTGATGAGGAAGAGAAATAACGAATAATGGAGTAATCAGAAGAGAACTACCTCTGTCTTGAGCCTCCCTTTTAGGAAGGAAAACCCAAAGATTCAACAAAGCAACAACGCCATCAAACTAATGGTCTGATCTGTCTTTTGTTTAATAAAAACAGCTGTGAAGAATTTCCCACTGGGACTATTGAGGGCTCTCAATTACTGCTTTCATGGGCAGCTGACTAATTCCTCCAAATCCTGTTCAAAATTAATAGCTTGTGTGTCCATGGTAGCCCTACCCTCCCAAGAGATGCCCAGCCCTTTGCACTGGTACATGTAGCTACAGTACTAGTAGCCCCTCATCAACCTTACACCTTGGAGGAAATAGAAGCCGGTGAGCCTTACACTTTCCTAAAGGAGAGCAGTTCTTGCAATTAAGCACAGAACCTTGGGCCAATTTCTCTGAATCCAAAGGCCATCGTTCTCCAAGAATGTTCAGACTACTGAGACAGAGCATGGAAATGAAATGTGATTACAACAATAGAAGTAGGTTCATGGAACCACAAGGAATAGAGAGAGGGTGATACCAGCCAAGTTGTATGATTGGAGACAGGAATAGGGAGAAGGAATACAGCTCTCCAGCTTAGACCACTCATGTGAGTGATACCTGAACTGCATTATAAGGGATAAGCAGGAGTTTTCCTATACTGTATTCTCTGCTCATCTATAAAATCTCTGAGATAGGTATCAGGTTTTGTTCAGAGCTGTATTTCCAGCAACTAGCATTTTGCCTGAGACATTTACTAAATGTGTGAACAAAGGAAGGAAGGAGGAAGGAAGGTAGGAAATCTATTTATTTCACAGTCATGGAGAAGGAGTATAGCAGACATCCTTTGATTTGCCCACTCATTTTCTCTGGAATCTGTCCATCTTGGCCAGAGGCATAGTATTAATAGTACATTACATTTCTACTGCTTGATCCTGGACACTACAGGTAAATAATTGGTCCAGGAATGGACCATGGACACAAATTGGACCAATCAGAATCCCGTCCTTAAAACTGGGATTGGGACACAGAATGAAAGAGAGCTTTAGCCTCTCTGAGTCCCTGAGTCTGTAGCTTAGAAAACTTGGGGGCCGGGAAGGCCATGTCTTCCACCATGTGAACAGAGGGCAAAGAAGCCCGTCAACAAAGAGCAAAGAGTAAACTGGGTGTGCAAAGAAAAGCAGAGATAAAAACCAAGGAGAAATGCAGGAAGGGAAATACCATCTGAATTTCTACTGCCCCCCATTTCCTGGTTCCTGAGGCCCAGTTATGTCACTGCCTTTGGGTTCTTTGAATCTCTCATCTGTCTTTCCAGTAAATTTTTTTTATTTAAGCCAGGTTTACTTGGTTTCTGATATTTAAAACCTAAAGCATTTTATCCAATGACAGTGAGAGCTGATGTGAGAGAAGTCCGGACCGAGTTTTGCATGAGCAAAAGCACTGAGGTCCGAAAGGCTTAGTTGCTTGAAGACTAGGGAGAAGGAATATGGCTCTCCATTAGCTTAGACAAAAGCACAGGGGCTTGGGATGCTAGAAAATCTCAAGAAAAAGGGAACCAGCTATGATGGAAATAGATCTATCTTTCTCTGGAAATTCCTACATTTGGAGTATGGTTAGGAATCACGATCAAAGGTCTGAGAGAAGGGTTCAAGTTCCATCTGATAAAGGGGTCTAAATAAAAACCTTCCAGCGGCCTGTTCTACATGGGCTTTGGGGACTAATACAGTATAAAAATTTGGAAAGGGACAGTAGGAACATAGAATGGATATTAGACTGAAGAGAGACTGATACACCAACCTGGAATGACTTTTTCATTTACAATGAGATGCAATGATCACAGGCCCAGGAACACATACAGTTTGTCTGTGCAGGACATTCCATGCTATCTGACCATAGGATCACAATGTCCTTATGCATACTGATGAGAATTTACCCATATGCACCCCTCCATTCTCTGCACAAAGATTTCTCAGCATTCTCTTCTGAGTCTCCTTAATCATGTTGCAAGTCATTAAAGCAACTCCTGATACATTTTCCACCTTTTGTCTGCTAGTGGGGCTGCCATGCACCAAGATACAGGGGGAAAAAATGTTGCAATGTCCTCCTCCCCATTCATACTGCAGAAGTACAGAAACTCCAACTCACTAAACAGATATATAGGGTAGAGTTTATTAGCATTACAAATAGCATTACAAACTGAGCCTCCTCTTTGCAAAGGATTAGGCTTCAAGGTTGCTTTAACTTGCCTGCTTCTCTAGTGCAATTAAAACATGATGTGATTTTGCCAAACAGCACTTACACACACCCTCCTCAGAATACAATTACTGTATTAGATGCATTTGGCCTACTAGTAAGTTTAACTTAAGATCTTTAACAAAAGTAATTCCAAATAACAGCACTGGGAAGTTTTTCAATAAAGTCAAGAGAATAGAAGTTGTTTTTGTTTTTTGCAGCATCAATACAGGAAAAGATGTGAATCAAGCAAGCCTCTCTTGTTTTTAATAATTCACTGCTTGGTGTTATCTATGCCCATGTGACAAAGATTGGGGTGCTGCACGCACTCAACAACATCCCAGGCACATAAATAAACCATCTTCTGCTCTCAGTCCAGGAAGCAGTTATTGATCTGGGCCGTGATCTTTTCCTACCTGGCTTTCTGCAGATTTCCAAAATAGCTCACCTTAGGGAAATTAGAGACTCAAGCACTTTTATTTTGTCCTTTGAGCAATAAAAAAAATCACTAACACCTTGCAAAAGATGAATTCTTTTTTTTTTTTTTTTTTTTTTTTTTTTTTTTTTTTTTTTTTTTTTTTTTTATTAATGTTTTTTTTTTTTTTTTTTTTTTTATTGCTTAAAGTATTACAAAGGGTATTACATATGTATCCATTTTATCCCCCCGCCCTAGACAGTCCCCTAGCCTCCCCTATCACCCAGTGTCTTATGTCCATTGGTTATGCTTATATGCGTGCATACAAGTCCTTTAGTTGATCTCTTACCCCCCTACCTCCTGCCCCCCCAACCCTCCCCGGCCTTCCCGCTGCAGCTCGACAATCTGTTTGAGGCAGCTCTGCCTCTGTATCTATTATTGTTCAAAAGTTTATAATGGTCTCTATTGTCCACGAATGAGTGAGATCATGTGGTATTTTTCCTTTATTGACTGGCTTATTTCACTTAGCATAATGCTCTCCAGTTCCATCCATGACGTTGCAAATGGTAAGAGTTCCTTCCTTTTTACAGCAGCATAGTATTCCATCGTGTAGATGTACCACAGTTTTCTAATCCATTCATCTACTGATGGGCACTTAGGCTGTTTCCAGATCTTAGCTATGGTGAATTGTGCTGCTATGAACATAGGGGTGCATATATCCTTTCTGATTGGTGTTTCTGGTTTCTTGGGATATATTCCTAGAAGTGGGATCACAGGGTCAAATGGGAGTTCCATTTTCAGTTTTTTAAGGAAACTCCATACTGTCTTCCATAGTGGCTGCACCAGTCTGCATTCCCACCAGCAGTGCACAAGTGTTCCTTTTTCTCCACATCCTCTCCAGCACTTGTCGTTTGTTGATTTGTTGATGATAGCCAGTCTGACAGGTGTGAGATGGTACCTCATTGCTGTTTTGATTTGCATCTCTCGGATGATTAGTGACTTTGAGCATGTTTTCATATGTCTCTTGGCTTTCTGGATGTCCTCTTTTGAAAGGTGTCTATTTAGGTCCTTTGCCCATTTTTTGATTGGATTGTTTATCTTTCTTTTGTTAAGTTGTATGAGTTCCCTATAAATTTTGGAGATTAGGCCCTTATCAGATATGTCATTGGCAAATATGTTTTCCCACACAGTGGGTTTTCTCGTTGTTTTGTTGATGGTTTCTTTTGCTGTGCAGAAGCTTTTTATTTTGATGTAGTCCCATTTGTTCATTTTTTCTTTAGTTTCAAGTGCCCTAGGAGCTGTATCAGTGAAGAAATTGCTTCGGCATATGTCTGAGATTTTCTTGCCTTTGGATTCTTCTAGAATTTTTATGGTATCCTGTCGTACATTTAAGTCCTTTATCCATTTTGAGTTTATTTTTGTGTATGGTGTAAGTTGGTGGTCTAGTTTCATTTTCTTGCATATATCTGTCCAATTTTCCCAGCACCATTTATTGAAGAGACTATCTTGGCTCCATTGTATGTTCTTGCCTCCTTTGTCAAATATTAATTGAGCATATTGGTTCGGGCCGATTTCTGGGCTCTCTATTCTATTCCATTGATCTATATGCCTATTCTTGTGCCAGTACCAGGCAGTTTTGAGAACAGTGGCTTTGTAATACAACTTGATATCTGGTATTGAGATCCCACCTACTTTGTTCTTTTTCAGGATTGCTGCAGCTATTCGGGGTCTTTTTTTATTCCAGATGAATTTTTGGAAAGTTCGTTCTAGATCTCTGAAGTATGCTGTTGGTACTTTAATGGGAAGTGCGTTGAATTTATAGATTGCTTTGGGTAGTATGGACATTTTGATGATGTTGATTCTACCAATCCATGAACACGGTATGTTCTTCCATCTGTTTATGTCTTCCTCTATGTCTTTTTTCAACGTCCTGTAGTTTTCTGAGTAGAGGTCTTTTACCTCTTTAGTTAAGTTTATTCCTAGGTAGCTTAGTTTTTTCGGTGCAATGGTAAACGGGATTGTTTTTATAATCTCTCTTTCTGAAAGTTCACTATTGGTGTATAGAAATGCCTCAGATTTCTTGGGGTTAATTTTGTATCCTGCTACATTGCCAAATTCATGTATTAAGTCTAGTAGCTTTTTGATGGAATCTCTAGGGTTTTGTATGTATAATATCATGTCGTCTGCAAATAAGGACAGTTTTACTTCCTCTTTTCCAATTTGGATGCCTTTTATTTCTTCTTCTTGCCGAATTGCAATGGCTAACACTTCCAGTACTATGTTGAACAGGAGTGGTGAGAGGGGGCATCCCTGTCTTGTTCCTGTTCTTAGGGGAAATGGTGTTAGTTTTTGTCCGTTGAGTATGATGTTGGCTGTGGGCCTGTCATATATGGCTTTTATTATGTTGAGGTATGATCCTTCTACTCCCACCTTGCTGAGAGTTTTTATCAAAAATGGGTGTTGAATTTTGTCAAATGCTTTTTCTGCATCAATTGATATGACCATGTGGTTTTTTTCTTTCAATTTGTTTATGTGATGTATCACGTTTATTGATTTGCGGATATTGTACCATCCTTGCATCCCTGGGATAAATCCTACTTGGTCATGGTGTATGATCTTTCTGATGTACTGCTGGATCCGATTTGCTAAGATTTTGTTGAGGATTTTGGCATCTATGTTCATGAGGGATATTGGCCTGTAATTCTCTTTCATTGTGTTGTCTTTACCTGGTTTTGGTATTAGGGTGATGCTGGCTTCATAGAATGAGCTTGGAAGTGTTCCTTCCTCTTGAATTTTTTGTAGTAGTCTGAGGAGGATAGGTTTTAGTTCTTCCTTGAATGTTTGGTAAAACTCCCCTGTGAAGCCATCTGGTCCTGGGCTTTTGTTTGATGGAAGCTTTTTGATGACTGCTTCAATTTCTTCCATAGTTATTGGCCTGTTGAGATTTTTAGATTCTTCCTGATTGAGTTTTGGAATGCTGTATTTTTCTAGGAATTTGTCCATTTCCTCCAGGTTGTCTAGTTTGTTGGAGTAAAGCTGTCCATAGTATTTTTTAACAATCATTTGTATTTCTGTGGGGTCTGTTGTTATTTCGCCTCTATCGTTTCTGATTTTATTTATTTGGGTCCTCTCTCTCTGCTTCTTGGTGAGTCTGGCTAGAGGTTTATCAATCTTGTTTATCCTTTCAAAGAACCAGCTCTTGGTTTCATTGATTTTCTGTATTGTTTTTTTGGTCTCTATGTCATTTATTTCTGCTCTAATCTTTATTATCTCCTTCCTTCTGCTCACTCTGGGGTTTTCTTGTTGCTCTCTTTCTAATTCGCAAAAGATGAATTCTGACAGAAAAAAAAATACCAGCATTTGCTGTGATGGCCATAGAACTGCTCTGGTATCTTAGCCTATAAGCTAAGAGACAAAGGGAAAAGTTGGTAATCCCTCGGCCTCTCCTTGGCCCATAAAGAATCAGGCTCCAAATTACAGCGTTGGGATCTTGATCAGCTAAATGTCAGGCCATGTGTTCTCTGTAGGTCAGATGGGAAGAAGAGATGTATTGGCACAAAAATTCCCCTCTCCAGATACTCACTTGCCCATTTTGGACACCCAACTGAAAATGTAGATTTGAGTCCTACATCCTATTTGCTATGGGACCTCAGAAAAAAAAAAACTGTTATTGTTTCTTAGGACCTTACTACCTCCATTGGTCTGGTACCAATGACTGGTCACCCAGCAGGCTTTGTCAACCCTCTTCTGGCTGATTGTCTCCAACTACCAGGTGCACCGGTTAATAATGCAGATTTTGCAATCAAAGAAAACACGATAATTTCAAGAGAAACATCAAAAGTGCTTTATTCAAAGTAATGTCCATCGCTAGCTACACATTTCCCCCATCTTTCAGGTAATTTGTGGACACTGTACCAATAGAACTTTTCTTGTTTTGAGGCAAACCAGTCAGAAACCCAATTTTCAACTTTTTCATACTTTTTGAAGTGCTGCTCAGAAAGTGCATGCGCCATCGATAGGAACAA
Organism: Myotis daubentonii; assembly: GCF_963259705.1. Classification (NCBI taxonomy): domain Eukaryota; kingdom Metazoa; phylum Chordata; class Mammalia; order Chiroptera; family Vespertilionidae; genus Myotis; species Myotis daubentonii. The sequence goes on along the minus strand of NC_081848.1, from coordinate 15,095,041 downwards.
GTGGTAACCTGAAGGAGCAAGGTCTGGTGAATATGGCAGGTGGGTTAATACTTCCCAGGCAAGATCTTTTAACATATCTTTAACTGGTTTTGAAGTGTGTGATGATGCATTATCATGAAACAAAATTACTTTGCCGTGTTTTCTGGCCCATTCTAGTTGTTTCGCGATCAAAGCGTGGTTCAAATTTTCTGGACACCAATTCCAGCATGTTTAGCAGGGCTGCATCTGGGAATGGCTAAAGGCATTTCCCCAAACCTGAATAGGATACATTAAATTGATTGTGCCTGCCAGACAGTTAAAAGGCATCTTAATCTACATGTTATTGCCTCCTACTGGCCAAACACCTGAACAGCCGTAGGCTAATTCCCACATTCTGACAATGGACTCTGTACCAAACCCTGACCCTTTGAAGTGTATATCTCTGCCTCACCTCAGGACAAGTTGTGTTAATAAAAAGCATGGGTCCTGGGGACAGAGAGAACCTAAGACCTTAGACCAGCGGTTCTCAGCCTGTGGATCGCGACCCCTTTAGGGGGGTCGAACGACCCTTTCACAGGGGTCGCCTAAGACCATCGAAAACACATATATAATTATATATTGTTTTTGTGATTAATCACTATGCTTTAATTATGTTCATTTTGTAACAATAAAAATACATCCTGCATATCAGATATTTACATTATGATTCATAACAGTAGCAAAATTACAGTTATGAAGTAGCAACGAAAATAATTTTATGGTTTGGGGTCACCACAACATGAGGAACTGTAGTAAAGGGTCACGGCATTAGGAAGGTTGAGAACCACTGCCTTAGACTTTAAGACCTTAGAACTTAGCTCCTGTAGCTAAGCTCCTCTGACCCCCAAATGCCTTTCAAAATTATCTTTCTGGATAGTCTCTTACTTAACATCTACGCACAGCCTTCTCTAGATTCCTGAACCCTTCTTGATGCTGGGACAAGAACCTCTGTACAAATTGATTATTTGTTGTCATAGCAATCAGTACTAATGGTTTCACCTGGTTTTAGAAGCTCAGAATACACCACTCCTTCCTGATCCCACCAAACGCAGAGCATTGTCTTCTTTCCGAAGCGATTTGGCCTTGCAGTCGATGTTGATGGTTGACCTGGATCAACCCATGACTTTGGATTATAAATCCACTTTTCATCACCAGTCACAATTCGATGCAAAAAAGACTCTTTCGTGCCATTGAAACAACATTTTATTGATGACTTTTCGGTTTTCTATTTGTCTTTCGTTCAGTTGATGTGACACCCATTTTCCTTCCTTTAAAATCTTTCCCATTGCTTGTAAATGATCAGGAATTGTTTGTTGAGCAACGTTTAATCTTTCTGCAAGTTGTTTTTGAGTTTGACACGCATCTTCATCCAATAATACTTATAATTGTTGTTCTTCAAACTTTTTCGGTTGACTTGGATATTCTTTGTCTTTCACATCGAAATCATCACTTTTAAAGCATTTAAACCAGCGTTCACAAGTATCTTGAGATGGAGCATGTTCACCATAAGCTTCCCGAAGTATACGATAACTTTTTCTTCAAAATAAGTAATGAATTAAAACTTCCCGCAAAGCTCATTTTTTGGCATGAAATTCGACATTTTTAAGCGTAAAACTATCTATGATGTTAACACCTTCAGCAAATTTGACATATGAAGTTTTGAAGCTTGCTGTCAATACAACAAAATAGCACACATATTAAATCACATATATAGCAACATATATGTAATTCCATCTATTGAAAAAAAATCTGCATTATTAACTGGTACACCAGGTAAAGAGGCTACAAATGCTGCTTTCTGACCTTCCTAGACTTCCTGGTAGTCATCATCCTATGAGACAGCTGAAGAAATCAGCCGGGGCATTCTGGGTAAGAATTTCATCCCTGAAAAACGGAGACAATCTGATAAAGAACTGTTATTAAGATATAAAAAGAGCCCTTAAAATCTAATAAGAAAAAAAACATAATTTAAAAATAGGCTCGAGACCTTAACAGACACCTCACCAAAGAAGATGCACAGATGGAAAATACACATATGAAAGGACACTTCACATCACATGTCATCAGGGAAATGCACATTGAAACAGCAGTGAGACACCATTACAAAGCTATTAGAATGGCCCAAATCCAAAACACAGACAACATCAAATGCTGACGAGGAGGTGGAGCAACAGGAACTTTCATTCACTGCGGGTGGGAATGCAAAATGGTGCAGCCACTTTGGAAGACAGTTGGGCACTTTCTTACAAAACTGAACATACTCTTTTCATATGATCCAGCAACTATATTCCTTGGTGCTTACCCAAAGGAATTGAAAACTATGTCCACAAATGTTTATTAGTATCATTAGCCATAATTGTAAAACAATTGTCATAAAATATTAACCAACATATCCTACAGTAAATGAATATATAAATAAACTGTGGTAAACCCAGATAATGGGATATTATTATTCAACACTAACAAGACAGAGCTATCAATCCATGAAAAACAGAGAGAAACTTTAAATACAATCTGAAAAGACTACATACCATATGATTTCAACTATATTATGTTCTGGAAAAGACAAAACATGGAGACAGTAAAAAGATCAATGCTTGTTAGGGGTTGCCGAGGGCAGGAAAGAGATGAATAGGCAGAGCATAGGGACTTGTAGAGCAAGGAAAATGTCCTGTATGATACCATAATGATGGATCTATGTCATTATACATTTGTCCAAAACCAAAGTACAACACTAAGAGTAAACTGTAATGCAAATGGTGGGCTTTGGGTATATATGACATGTTAATGTAGCTTCATCAATTGTAACAAATGCACCACTCTGTTGACTGATGTAGATAATGTGGGAGAGGCAGTGTTTGTGTGCGTCTGGGGGCATATAGGAAATCTCTGTCCCTTTCCCTTAATTCTGCTGTGAACCTAAGAGACAAAATACCCACCCTAGTCAGATAGCAAGAATGAACCCCAAAGAAAGCCTCAGCACGTGCTGCTCCCAACCTTACCTGGTGTTCATTCCAAAGCAGCCACCTGCCTCCGCAGGCTCCATGGAGATGAGACATGAGGACAAGTGCAAAAGCTAAACAGTGAAGACAGAAGCCCCTTCCTGACCAACACTGCTCGCTCAGGTCCCTGGCTGAGTGGCCTTTACAGCAAATCCCTATACTCAGCTGCAGAATACAATCCTCCAAAACGCATCATTGCTCCTGCCAGACTCCCTGTCATGGAACAAAATAGATCCAGAGATATGGAAGCTTGGAACAGAGGGTTGAATCTGAGGGAAGGTGGGGGCGGGTGGAAGGAAAGAGATCAAACAAAGAACTTGTATGCATGACCCATGGACACAGACAATAGGGTGGTGAAGGCCTGGGGCAGGGAGCAGGTGCGGGCTAGAAGGGGTCCATGGGGGAAAAGAGAGAACAATCTGTAATACTTTCAACAATAAAGATAAGTTTAAAAAAATCTACAGGGCAGTGCTGAAGCGGCTGACAGAGGCTCCTTGGGAACCTCAGCCAAGGCAAGCACAGCCCCAAAGGCAACTGGGTTTCTCTCCTGAGAGCTTGGCCCCAGCTTCCACACAGGAAGCCAGCGCTGCAGCCCACCCAGACCTGGGGCCTTCAGGCATCCCTCCTATCAGAGCGGTGGAGCAGAGGTCCTTGCTCTTCCCGCTGTGGGAAACGACTGAGTCAGCATAACCTCCCTTGCTAGGTCACAACCCCAGGGAAACATCTTTGTCTTTGGACTTAACATGTAATGGCTTACCTGTTTCTCCCATTAGACTGTAAACTCCTGGAACACAGGAGCTGCTTCATATTCATTTGTCTATTTCCAGGCACTGGCATTGTTGGTGTTTATTAACTTAAACCATTGAATTGACAAACCCTAAACTGCATTACCCACATTTTCAGGGTGCTTCACTATAAGGAAAGTTCAACAAAATACCCCTCAGACACTTTCACGCATGTGTTAGCTTACCACTAGCCTCTCTTCATTCACACACCAGTGGCCCCTGTTAGGTCAGAGAGAGCCCAGGATCGGATACATGCAGACATGTGATGAGATAATGGACTCTCCCTGGCATTTCTAACAGATCAGCGTACCAGACACAGATACTGACTCCTTCCTGAATACCTTGCTGACCCCCTGCAGCTGAAACTTCCTCAGCTGAATACCTCAGTTCATGTCCCCGCCCCTCACCCAACTGCAGTATAAAAAAAGCGCCCCCCTACCTGTTGGTGTGAATCCACGTGCCCTGTCTTTGGGGTACGTGGGTCTCCCGGGGACGCAATAAACCTTTCCTTTTCTTTTCTCTTCTTTTCTTTTCTCTTCTTTTCTTTTCTTTTCTTTTTTCTTTTCTTTTCTTTCCTTTTCTTTTATCTTCTTTTCTTTTCTTTTCTTTTCTTTTCTTTTCTTTTCTGATTCACTCGACTCTTTATTTCTTACGCCGCCTCGTGAGCCACCTAACCTAACAGCCCCATTGCAGAGAAAGTCAAAAAGCAAAACAGTGGGCAAAGGAGGCCTCAGAAAAGCCATCCCTTCAACCACATTCTTGTCAATGTTACTAGTATAAGCTCCATGCACCCACCTGGCAAAGCTACTGTAGAATAATCCAGCTTCTACCGTCTCATGCCTACACGTCTGAGCTCTAGGGGCTATTGGAAACCAAGGCCACAACCAGTCATGGCTTCTAGGCCCAACTGGGCCCAAAAATCCAGCCAACTTCAATATTTCCCTGGTGAGAAGGCTCTTCTGCAAAACTGCTCTTCCAAGCCTCCCCTGCACTTCTGAAACCCTCAGGACATTATCTCTCATTCCACCAAGAAATATAAGCTACTAAGAACTCTCACAACTCCCTGCCCACTTACTAACCTTCCTTCCTATATCCCACCATTCCTTTCCTCTTTCTCTCCAGTTACATCCAATGAGAAATTCCTCTCCCATCTGAAAATAATCACTGTACTAAGTCCTGGCCCCTTACTCAGGAATTTGGGATCTTTAGTATCTGCAACATCCTTTAAACTTCAGATTCTCATATTCTAATGCAGGGGTCCTCAAACTACGGCCCGCGGGCTGCTGGGGTCCAACCCCAGCAGGTCCAGGGGTTCCCAAAGGTGTGGACAGAGTCGGCGAAGAAGGAATGACACGGAGACAGCGTTAAGTTGATCAGCAGCCTAGCCTGGATCTCTAGCCAAGTTCTGGTCAGGATCTCTAGCCAAGTTCTGGAAAGGATCTCCAGGGAAGTTCTGGTTAGGATCTCCAGCCAGGTTCTGTGTCCATATTCTCTTGCTAGGTTCTCCAGCCAGGTTCTCCAGGTTCTCCAGCCAGGTTCTGTAGCCATGTTCCCTCCCTAGGTTCTCCAGCCAGGTTCTGTCAAGGTTCTGTCTCTAGGTTCTTCAGCCAGGATCTCTCGCTAGGTTCTGTCTCTAGGTTCTGTGGACAGTTTCTGTCCAGGATCTTTTGCCATGTTCTCTCCAGCAAAGTTCTTCTGTCTCTAGGTTCTGTGTAGGATCTGTGTCTAGGTTCTGTGTCTAGGTTCTGTCCGTCTAGGTTCTGTGTCCTGTTGTCTTGTTACATCTGTATTTAAACCAGTTGATTCCAATCCTATCAATCTCTATTCCAAAGGTTAGGGCATTTCTTTTTTTTTTTTTTTAATTAAATCTTTATTGTTCAGATTATTACATTTGTTCCTCTTTTTTCCCCCCCATAACTCCCCTCCTCCCAGTTCCCGCCCCACGCTCCGCCATCACTCCCCACCCACTGTCCTTATCCATAGCTGCACGATTTTTGTCCAGTCTCTTCCCGAATTTCCCACACCCCTTTCCCCCCCAAGAATAGTCAGTCCATTCCCTTTCTATGTCCCTGATTCTATTATAATCACCAGTTCATTCTGTTCATCAGATTATTTATTCACTTGATTCTTAGATTCACTTGTTGATAGATGCATATTTGTTGTTCATAATTTGTATCTTTACCTTTTTCTTCCTCTTCCTCTTCTTAAAGGATACCTTTTAGCATTTCATATAATCCTGGTTTGGTGGTGATGAACTCCTTTAGCTTTTCCTTATCTGTGAAGCTCTTTATCTGACCTTCAATTCTGAATGATAGCTTTGCTGGATAAAGTAATCTTGGTTGTAGGTTCTTGGTATTCATCACTTTGAATATTTCTTGCCATTCCCTTCTGGCCTGCAAAGTTTCTGTTGAGAAATCAGCTGACAGTCGTATGGGTATTCCCTTGTAGGTAACTGGGTTTCTTTCTCTTGCTGCTTTTAAGATTCTCTCTTTGTCTTTTGCTCTTGGCATTTTAATTATGATGTGCCTTGGTGTGGTCCTCTTTGGATTCCTTTTGTTTGGGGTTCTCCGTGCTTCTTGGACCTGTAAGTCCATTTCTTTGACCAGGTGGGGGAAGTTTTCTGTCATTATTTCTTCAAATAGGTTTTCAATATCTTGGTCTCTCTCATCTTCTGGCACCCCTATAATTCTGATGTTGTTACGCTTGAAGCTGTCCCAGAGGCTCCTTACACTATCCTCGCATTTTTGGATTCTTTTTTCATTTTGCTTTTCCCGTTGGGTGTTTTTTGCTTCCTCGCATTTCAAATCATTGACTTGATTCTTGCGCTCCTCTGGTCTGCTGTCGGGAGTCTGTATAATATTCGTTATTTCAGTCCGTGTATGCTTAATTTCTAGTTGGTTCCCCAATATAACATCGAGGGTCTCATTAGTTTTCTTGTAGATCTCATTAAGTTTATCGGCGGCTTCTAAACACTTCTTGAGAGACCTTAAAAGTGTGGTTCTGAACTCTATATCTTCCTTTGACAATTTTGTCCTGTTTCTTTGTCTCCGCATTTTGTTATGCTTCCTTGGTGCACCCCCTAGTGGTCTTTGTTTGCAGTCTTATAGTTAAACCTTGATTGTTGTAGCTAATCCCAGGGAGGGTTTGACCTCCAGGCCAAGTGGCTATGAGAATCAGCTGTGTCAGCAGTGAGAGAACTTCTGTCCTCGAGGGAGATGCTAATTTAGCCTTTGCCTGAGGCTATCCAGCAAATGTCTCTGTGCAGGGCTTGGGCAGGGAGGATTGAACAGGATCAACAGCCTGGGCCGGAGAGAGCAGTTATGGCGGCTCTCAGTCCTGTACCCAGGGGCTCTGCCTCTCTGAGTCCCAGCACCCGCTGCAAAGCTCGGAGAGAAAGCTGCACTCGCTCTGACCAAAGCCAGACAGTCCCGCTTCTCCCGTTTGAGCCTGGGTCCCTAAAGACTCGCCTGTATCTGGAGCTCAGAGCCTGAGACTCCCTCCCGATTGAAAACGCCAACCGCGCCTTCCGCCGCCAAAAGGTTAGGGCATTTCTTATCTCCATTACAGGGAATAAGATTATTTACCTTAAGCATGATTGTTCGTAGTTAAAGTGATTAACCACCCAGCTGGCACTTAGTTAAAGGGTTTTATTCCCTCCCTAACTTCAGGGAAAAATCCCTACCTGGGGAAACAACCTCTCTCAGAGAGGTGACCTTGGTTAAAACACATAGTGCCAAGGAGGGGAGCAAACATATTAAGAACAGTATGCCATTATGCGCCAGGTCCCTTGAAACATATGCTGAGCTGAAGTTCCTTCCCTGCAGCGACTGTGTCAAGCAGCAAGGATGGACCGGCTCCCGGCAAATTCCCCCTTTTTATTTTTTAAATGATGGCGCATGTAAATCTGCGGCCACCTCTTGGATTGGGTTGCTTAAGGCTCGGAAGAAGGCTGACAAGCAATGGTAGCGAGCATAGCTATAAACATAGTGGTTGGAGTGCACAAGGAGCCTGGTTCCTGTAGAAGGTTGCGAGCCTGTTCACTCAAGGGATTTCAGCTGTCCTCAAGTCAGTGGTTTGGTTGTCCTTGTTGACCCGGCTAGCGGGCGGCATCATTGGCACCAGGCTTCCCGAAGCTTCAGCGAGTTGAAGGGCTTCATCAAAGGGTCCATCAGGGCCGCTCTTGGTGGTGACGTAGGTGTTCGGGGAGGAGTCAGCTGTGCCCTGTGGGTCGGCTGATATGAAGATACCGGGGAGGAGGAGTGGGGGGAGGAGGAGGAGGAGGAGGAGGAGGAGGAGGAGGAGGAGGAGGACGAGGAGGAGGAGGAAGAGGAGGAGGAGGAGGAGGAGGAGAAGGAGGGTAGTAGAGAGAAAAAGAAGAGAAAGCAGAAGAACTACAAGGCATGGAAGTGTTTAGAAAAAAAGAGGGAGAAGAAAGGGAAGAAGACAACATCCTGACACAGCCCTTTCCTTCAGCTGCCCCTTTCCTTGTAGTCCAAGGAAGAAATAGGAAACAAGTCCTGTTGCACAGTGACAGGGCAGCTGCTGTCAGCCAGTCTTTGACTTTACCTGGGTTCCGATGTGAGCTGGGTGTGGGAAGGGAAGCAGCCATGGGGGCAGGGGACCTCCCTCCGAAGGGGTGAGGGTTCAGGTCTGCAAAGTTGGGGGGAAGCGCGGTGAGGGTCTGTGCCCCACCTCCGTTGACCCCCAAGTTGTCTCCTGACGGCCCCGCTGCGACTGTGTCTGTCTTAGGTTGTTCCTTCCCTGAGGAATCTTACCATCTCTGGCTAACCAGCCATCCTCCGGGGCCAAGCAGGGTGATGTGACATGTGCGGATGAGGGATGGGGCAGCACGCCCCTGCAAGAGGCTCAGTTCTGTCTCCTTGGTAGCATGTGCCCCCGTGGCCTCCACGCCCAGCACCTGCCTTGGGCTCCCCTCGCCTGCCAACGGGGTCCCGGCTCGGGTCACATCTCCTTGGGAACCCAGGATTCTTCCCCAGGGACGGCCCAGCACACCCCATTGGGCGAGAGACAGATGCAGGGCACCGGCCACCACCAGGCCTCAACCTCAGCGTGAACAGCCAGCTCAGGGCTGCACATCTGCTGCAGACGGGCACTGGTCAGGTGTGCACTACCCGCCTGGCAGTTTTGTTAAGGGTTTTGTTTTTGGTTTTGGATTTTTTGGGGGGGGAGGGGGTGGGGGTGGAATTTGTTCTTTACTTACAGGAGACTGCAAGCTATGAAATTCCACATAGGAGAAACTCACAGAGAGCAGAAGCTTCATACAGTATGTACAGTTTGGAACTGTTCACCTATAGATTCATTGTACAAAGTGCTACAATAACAAACCACGTTTAAAGAGAGTTCTTTATTTAAAAAAAAAAAATATTTTATTGATCTTTCACAGAGAGGAAGGGAGAGGGATTGAGAGCCAGGAACATCGATGAGAGACAAACACCGATCAGCTGCCTCCTGCACGCCTCCCGCTGGGGATGTGCCCGCACCAAGGCGCATGCCCCCGACCGGAATGGAACCTGGACCCTCGAGTCCGCAGGCTGACTCCCCATCCACTGAGCCAAACCAATCAGGGCTGAAAAAGAGTTCTTAGTAGAGAAACAGTGAGACGTACTGATACCAAACACAGTACACAACAGACAACTTTATGCCTCAGTTGTCCAATCTAAAAGTTAAAGGTCCCAGGAGTGCCATCCCAAACTTGGAGTGTATAACCTTCAGAGGTAGTTTCCGGCACGACATTTTGATCTTCCTGTTCCTCTACGGAAAAATATTTCTCAATCAAGTATAGTGACGCTTCGTACACAGACTCATTTTTATGGTTTTGTAGAGCTTCAATTTTGTCCAAACCTCCACATTCTTCAATCATCGTACTGAGCTTCTCAGTTTCACCTAGTTTCTCAGCAGCCTGGAATATATTGGAAATGGCATCCAGAATAACCATAATAATTTTGGTATCTTTTGCAGTTAAGAGGTTCATCAGTGGTTCTATTATGCCACAATGAACGAGGTATCCAATCTGTTCAACTGTTCCGCCACTTGTGTAGTTGCTCACAGCCCATACAGCTTCCTTTTGTGTCTGAAAGCCCGCCTTAGCAAGAACAGCAATGAGGAATGGGACTAATCCATGATTGACAACTTGCTGTATCTGGTCCTGGCGGCCAGTTGTGATGTTTGAGAGGGTCCGTGTAGCTTCCTTGTGAATTTTAGTTTCGGAGTTCATCAGTAGGCTGGGAAAGATGGCAAGTGCTCCTGCGTCTATTACAGCCTGTGTCTGTTCATACGTGCCAGTGGCAATATTGCCTATCGCTCTTAGCGCAGGAGTCACAATTGGCACTTCAGTAGCTCCTAGGAGCTTCACAAGTTGGGGCACAGCTCCTGTTTTCACAACCATTTCAATCCGTTCATGTGGACCAAGAGTCAGGTAGGAGATGGCCCAGCAGCTATCTGCTAATACTTCTGGATCTTCATGATGCAGGAGCCGAACTAAAGTCGGGAGAATCTTCTCAACAGCATCTAATGGGGGTACAGCATTCTTGTGGCGACAAAGGTTTAAAAGTGTCCTGGTCAGGTTACGTAGGTAACCACGTGCTAAGGATGACATATCAGGAACTGCAAGAAGAGCCAGCAGTGGGTCAACTGCACCATACCTGATAACCAGGTCTCGGAAAACTGGACCATCGCCTGCAATATTTCCTAGAGCCCATGCGGCTTGGTCCCGGATGTGAGCGTGGGGAGATGCCAAGAGAGAAATGAATGCTGGAATAGCACCTCCATCTACTACAGCTTTGGTCTGTTGCGAAGTCCCGGAAGCAATGTTAGTGAGGGCCCAAGCAGATTCAAACTGGATGCGACTAGAGTCGGTTCTGCCCAAGAAGGACACAAGTTGTGGGATCAAACCAGCCCGGATGATGGTGCCTATGGGTGGCTGCTTTCCCCTAGAAAGCAGTTTCCTTGCAGCCTGAGTAGCTTGGAGCTGGCTTCCCAAATTGTTGCTATTTATGGCTTTGACAATGTCCTCAACAGACCAATGTACAGTGCCCTGGTTGTTGCGGTGTTCCTGCAGTGGAGACGCAGCAGCATCATCGGGAAAGGAGCTCACATTTCTCCTTTTCAGCATCTGGTCATCCTTCTTAGCTTTCCTCAGCTCCACATTAACTTCTATTCGGCGCCGCCTCATTTCTGTACTGTCTTTCCCCTTGTTCTTGAACCTGTGAAGGTGGGCAGCTGGCGAATCAGCATTGTCGTTGGTGGGCATGGTTATGAGACCAAGGGAGAAGCTCCACACAGCCGCTCAGGCTTGCACAGGAGACCCGTGAGCAGAGGACGGGCTGCGGTTCGGTGGCTCCGAGAACGTCTACAGTGGCTCAGCTCTCAGAAGGTGTGTTGGGGTCCAACCCCAGCAGGTCCAGGGGTTCCCAAAGGTGTGGACAGAGTCGGCGAAGAATGAAGGACACGGAGACAGCGTTCCGTTGATCAGCAGCCTAGCCAGGATCTCCAGCCAAGTTCTGTCCAGGATCTCCAGCCAGGTTCTGTGTTTTAGTGCCTTGATACGTCCGTATTTATACCGGCTGATTGTAATCCTATCAATGTCTGTTCCAAAGGTTAGGGCGTGTCTCTTCTCCATTCCAGGGATTAAAGATTACGTAGCTTAAGCATGACTGTTCGTAGTGAAAGTGATTAACCACCCGGCTGGCACTTAGTTAAAGGGTTTTGTTCCCTCCCTAACTTCAGGGGAAAATCCCTACCTGGGGAAACAACCTCTCTCAGAGAGGTGACCTTGGTTAAAACACATAGTGCCAAGGAGGGGAGCAAACATATTAAGAACAGTATGCCATTATGCGCCAGGTCCCTTGAAACATATGCCGAGCAGAGCAGAAGTTCCTTCCCTGCAGCGACTGTGTCAGGCAGCAAGGATGGACCGGCTCCCGGCAAATTCCCCCTTTTTATTTTTTAAATGATGGCGCATGTAAATCTGCGGCCACCTCTTGGATTGGGTTGCTTAAGGCTCGGAAGAAGGCTGACAAGCAATGGTAGCGAGCATAGCTATAAACATAGTGGTTGGAGTGCACAAGGAGCCTGGTTCCTGTAGAAGGTTGCGAGCCTGTTCACTCAAGGGATTTCAGCTGTCCTCAAGTCAGTGGTTTGGTTGTCCTTGTTGACCCGGCTAGCGGGCGGCATCATTGGCGCCAGGCTTCCCGAAGCTTCAGCGAGTTGAAGGGCTTCATCAAAGGGTCCATCAGGGCCGCTCTTGGTGGTGACGTAGGTGTTCGGGGAGGAGTCAGCTGTGCCCTGTGGGTCGGCTGATATGAAGATACCGGGGAGGAGGAGTGGGGGGAGGAGGAGGAGGAGGAGGAGGAGGAGGAGGAGGAGGAGGAGGAGGAGGACTAGGACGAGGAGGAGGAGGAAGAGGAGGAGGAGGAGGAGGAGGAGAAGGAGGGTAGTAGAGAGAAAAAGAAGAGAAAGCAGAAGAACTACAAGGCATGGAAGTGTTTAGAAAAAAAGAGGGAGAAGAAAGGGAAGAAGACAACATCCTGACACAGCCCTGTCCTTCAGCTGCCCCTTTCCCTGTAGTCCAAGGAAGAAATAGGAAACAAGTCCTGTTGCACAGTGACAGGGCAGCTGCTGTCAGCCAGTCTTTGACTTTACCTGGGTTCCGATGTGAGCTGGGTGTGGGAAGGGAAGCAGCCATGGGGGCAGGGGACCTCCCTCCGAAGGGGTGAGGGTTCAGGTCTGCAAAGTTGGGGGGAAGCGCGGTGAGGGTCTGTGCCCCACCTCCGTTGACCCCCAAGTTGTCTCCTGACGGCCCCGCTGCGACTGTGTCTGTCTTAGGTTGTTCCTTCCCTGAGGAATCTTACCATCTCTGGCTAACCAGCCATCCTCCGGGGCCAAGCAGAGTGATGTGACGTGTGCGGATGAGGGATGGGGCAGCACGCCCCTGCAAGAGGCTCAGTTCTGTCTCCTTGGTAGCATGTGCCCCCGTGGCCTCCACGCCCAGCACCTGCCTTGGGCTCCCCTCGCCTGCCAACGGGGTCCCGGCTCGGGTCACATCTCCTTGGGAACCCAGGATTCTTCCCCAGGGACGGCCCAGCACACCCCATTGGGCGAGAGACAGATGCAGGGCACCGGCCACCACCAGGCCTCAACCTCAGCGTGAACAGCCAGCTCAGGGCTGCACATCTGCTGCAGACGGGCACTGGTCAGGTGTGCACTACCCGCCTGGCAGTTTTGTTAAGGGTTTTGTTTTTGGTTTTGGATTTTTTGGGGGGGGAGGGGGTGGGGGTGGAATTTGTTCTTTACTTACAGGAGACTGCAAGCTATGAAATTCCACATAGGAGAAACTCACAGAGAGCAGAAGCTTCATACAGTATGTACAGTTTGGAACTGTTCACCTATAGATTCATTGTACAAAGTGCTACAATAACAAACCACGTTTAAAGAGAGTTCTTTATTTAAAAAAAAAAAATATTTTATTGATCTTTCACAGAGAGGAAGGGAGAGGGATTGAGAGCCAGGAACATCGATGAGAGACAAACACCGATCAGCTGCCTCCTGCACGCCTCCCGCTGGGGATGTGCCCGCACCAAGGCGCATGCCCCCGACCGGAATGGAACCTGGACCCTCGAGTCCGCAGGCTGACTCCCCATCCACTGAGCCAAACCAATCAGGGCTGAAAAAGAGTTCTTAGTAGAGAAACAGTGAGACGTACTGATACCAAACACAGTACACAACAGACAACTTTATGCCTCAGTTGTCCAATCTAAAAGTTAAAGGTCCCAGGAGTGCCATCCCAAACTTGGAGTGTATAACCTTCAGAGGTAGTTTCCGGCACGACATTTTGATCTTCCTGTTCCTCTACGGAAAAATATTTCTCAATCAAGTATAGTGACGCTTCGTACACAGACTCATTTTTATGGTTTTGTAGAGCTTCAATTTTGTCCAAACCTCCACATTCTTCAATCATCGTACTGAGCTTCTCAGTTTCACCTAGTTTCTCAGCAGCCTGGAATATATTGGAAATGGCATCCAGAATAACCATAATAATTTTGGTATCTTTTGCAGTTAAGAGGTTCATCAGTGGTTCTATTATGCCACAATGAACGAGGTATCCAATCTGTTCAACTGTTCCGCCACTTGTGTAGTTGCTCACAGCCCATACAGCTTCCTTTTGTGTCTGAAAGCCCGCCTTAGCAAGAACAGCAATGAGGAATGGGACTAATCCATGATTGACAACTTGCTGTATCTGGTCCTGGCGGCCAGTTGTGATGTTTGAGAGGGTCCGTGTAGCTTCCTTGTGAATTTTAGTTTCGGAGTTCATCAGTAGGCTGGGAAAGATGGCAAGTGCTCCTGCGTCTATTACAGCCTGTGTCTGTTCATACGTGCCAGCGGCAATATTGCCTATCGCTCTTAGCGCAGGAGTCACAATTGGCACTTCAGTAGCTCCTAGGAGCTTCACAAGTTGGGGCACAGCTCCTGTTTTCACAACCATTTCAATCCGTTCATGTGGACCAAGAGTCAGGTAGGAGATGGCCCAGCAGCTATCTGCTAATACTTCTGGATCTTCATGATGCAGGAGCCGAACTAAAGTCGGGAGAATCTTCTCAACAGCATCTAATGGGGGTACAGCATTCTTGTGGCGACAAAGGTTTAAAAGTGTCCTGGTCAGGTTACGTAGGTAACCACGTGCTAAGGATGACATATCAGGAACTGCAAGAAGAGCCAGCAGTGGGTCAACTGCACCATACCTGATAACCAGGTCTCGGAAAACTGGACCATCGCCTGCAATATTTCCTAGAGCCCATGCGGCTTGGTCCCGGATGTGAGCGTGGGGAGATGCCAAGAGAGAAATGAATGCTGGAATAGCACCTCCATCTACTACAGCTTTGGTCTGTTGCGAAGTCCCGGAAGCAATGTTAGTGAGGGCCCAAGCAGATTCAAACTGGATGCGACTAGAGTCGGTTCTGCCCAAGAAGGACACAAGTTGTGGGATCAAACCAGCCCGGATGATGGTGCCTATGGGTGGCTGCTTTCCCCTAGAAAGCAGTTTCCTTGCAGCCTGAGTAGCTTGGAGCTGGCTTCCCAAATTGTTGCTATTTATGGCTTTGACAATGTCCTCAACAGACCAATGTACAGTGCCCTGGTTGTTGCGGTGTTCCTGCAGTGGAGACGCAGCAGCATCATCGGGAAAGGAGCTCACATTTCTCCTTTTCAGCATCTGGTCATCCTTCTTAGCTTTCCTCAGCTCCACATTAACTTCTATTCGGCGCCGCCTCATTTCTGTACTGTCTTTCCCCTTGTTCTTGAACCTGTGAAGGTGGGCAGCTGGCGAATCAGCATTGTCGTTGGTGGGCATGGTTATGAGACCAAGGGAGAAGCTCCACACAGCCGCTCAGGCTTGCACAGGAGACCCGTGAGCAGAGGACGGGCTGCGGTTCGGTGGCTCCGAGAACGTCTACAGTGGCTCAGCTCTCAGAAGGTGTGTTGGGGTCCAACCCCAGCAGGTCCAGGGGTTCCCAAAGGTGTGGACAGAGTCGGCGAAGAATGAAGGACACGGAGACAGCGTTCCGTTGATCAGCAGCCTAGCCAGGATCTCCAGCCAAGTTCTGTCCAGGATCTCCAGCCAGGTTCTGTGTTTTAGTGCCTTGATACGTCCGTATTTATACCGGCTGATTGTAATCCTATCAATGTCTGTTCCAAAGGTTAGGGCGTGTCTCTTCTCCATTCCAGGGATTAAAGATTACGTAGCTTAAGCATGACTGTTCGTAGTGAAAGTGATTAACCACCCGGCTGGCACTTAGTTAAAGGGTTTTGTTCCCTCCCTAACTTCAGGGGAAAATCCCTACCTGGGGAAACAACCTCTCTCAGAGAGGTGACCTTGGTTAAAACACATAGTGCCAAGGAGGGGAGCAAACATATTAAGAACAGTATGCCATTATGCGCCAGGTCCCTTGAAACATATGCCGAGCAGAGCAGAAGTTCCTTCCCTGCAGCGACTGTGTCAGGCAGCAAGGATGGACCGGCTCCCGGCAAATTCCCCCTTTTTATTTTTTAAATGATGGCGCATGTAAATCTGCGGCCACCTCTTGGATTGGGTTGCTTAAGGCTCGGAAGAAGGCTGACAAGCAATGGTAGCGAGCATAGCTATAAACATAGTGGTTGGAGTGCACAAGGAGCCTGGTTCCTGTAGAAGGTTGCGAGCCTGTTCACTCAAGGGATTTCAGCTGTCCTCAAGTCAGTGGTTTGGTTGTCCTTGTTGACCCGGCTAGCGGGCGGCATCATTGGCGCCAGGCTTCCCGAAGCTTCAGCGAGTTGAAGGGCTTCATCAAAGGGTCCATCAGGGCCGCTCTTGGTGGTGACGTAGGTGTTCGGGGAGGAGTCAGCTGTGCCCTGTGGGTCGGCTGATATGAAGATACCGGGGAGGAGGAGTGGGGGGAGGAGGAGGAGGAGGAGGAGGAGGAGGAGGAGGAGGAGGAGGAGGACTAGGACGAGGAGGAGGAGGAAGAGGAGGAGGAGGAGGAGGAGGAGAAGGAGGGTAGTAGAGAGAAAAAGAAGAGAAAGCAGAAGAACTACAAGGCATGGAAGTGTTTAGAAAAAAAGAGGGAGAAGAAAGGGAAGAAGACAACATCCTGACACAGCCCTGTCCTTCAGCTGCCCCTTTCCCTGTAGTCCAAGGAAGAAATAGGAAACAAGTCCTGTTGCACAGTGACAGGGCAGCTGCTGTCAGCCAGTCTTTGACTTTACCTGGGTTCCGATGTGAGCTGGGTGTGGGAAGGGAAGCAGCCATGGGGGCAGGGGACCTCCCTCCGAAGGGGTGAGGGTTCAGGTCTGCAAAGTTGGGGGGAAGCGCGGTGAGGGTCTGTGCCCCACCTCCGTTGACCCCCAAGTTGTCTCCTGACGGCCCCGCTGCGACTGTGTCTGTCTTAGGTTGTTCCTTCCCTGAGGAATCTTACCATCTCTGGCTAACCAGCCATCCTCCGGGGCCAAGCAGAGTGATGTGACGTGTGCGGATGAGGGATGGGGCAGCACGCCCCTGCAAGAGGCTCAGTTCTGTCTCCTTGGTAGCATGTGCCCCCGTGGCCTCCACGCCCAGCACCTGCCTTGGGCTCCCCTCGCCTGCCAACGGGGTCCCGGCTCGGGTCACATCTCCTTGGGAACCCAGGATTCTTCCCCAGGGACGGCCCAGCACACCCCATTGGGCGAGAGACAGATGCAGGGCACCGGCCACCACCAGGCCTCAACCTCAGCGTGAACAGCCAGCTCAGGGCTGCACATCTGCTGCAGACGGGCACTGGTCAGGTGTGCACTACCCGCCTGGCAGTTTTGTTAAGGGTTTTGTTTTTGGTTTTGGATTTTTTTGGGGGGGAGGGGGTGGGGGTGGAATTTGTTCTTTACTTACAGGAGACTGCAAGCTATGAAATTCCACTTAGGAGAAACTCACAGAGAGCAGAAGCTTCATACAGTATGTACAGTTTGGAACTGTTCACCTATAGATTCATTGTACAAAGTGCTACAATAACAAACCACGTTTAAAGAGAGTTCTTTATTTAAAAAAAAAAAATATTTTATTGATCTTTCACAGAGAGGAAGGGAGAGGGATTGAGAGCCAGGAACATCGATGAGAGACAAACACCGATCAGCTGCCTCCTGCACGCCTCCCGCTGGGGATGTGCCCGCACCAAGGCGCATGCCCCCGACCGGAATGGAACCTGGACCCTCGAGTCCGCAGGCTGACTCCCCATCCACTGAGCCAAACCAATCAGGGCTGAAAAAGAGTTCTTAGTAGAGAAACAGTGAGACGTACTGATACCAAACACAGTACACAACAGACAACTTTATGCCTCAGTTGTCCAATCTAAAAGTTAAAGGTCCCAGGAGTGCCATCCCAAACTTGGAGTGTATAACCTTCAGAGGTAGTTTCCGGCACGACATTTTGATCTTCCTGTTCCTCTACGGAAAAATATTTCTCAATCAAGTATAGTGACGCTTCGTACACAGACTCATTTTTATGGTTTTGTAGAGCTTCAATTTTGTCCAAACCTCCACATTCTTCAATCATCGTACTGAGCTTCTCAGTTTCACCTAGTTTCTCAGCAGCCTGGAATATATTGGAAATGGCATCCAGAATAACCATAATAATTTTGGTATCTTTTGCAGTTAAGAGGTTCATCAGTGGTTCTATTATGCCACAATGAACGAGGTATCCAATCTGTTCAACTGTTCCGCCACTTGTGTAGTTGCTCACAGCCCATACAGCTTCCTTTTGTGTCTGAAAGCCCGCCTTAGCAAGAACAGCAATGAGGAATGGGACTAATCCATGATTGACAACTTGCTGTATCTGGTCCTGGCGGCCAGTTGTGATGTTTGAGAGGGTCCGTGTAGCTTCCTTGTGAATTTTAGTTTCGGAGTTCATCAGTAGGCTGGGAAAGATGGCAAGTGCTCCTGCGTCTATTACAGCCTGTGTCTGTTCATACGTGCCAGCGGCAATATTGCCTATCGCTCTTAGCGCAGGAGTCACAATTGGCACTTCAGTAGCTCCTAGGAGCTTCACAAGTTGGGGCACAGCTCCTGTTTTCACAACCATTTCAATCCGTTCATGTGGACCAAGAGTCAGGTAGGAGATGGCCCAGCAGCTATCTGCTAATACTTCTGGATCTTCATGATGCAGGAGCCGAACTAAAGTCGGGAGAATCTTCTCAACAGCATCTAATGGGGGTACAGCATTCTTGTGGCGACAAAGGTTTAAAAGTGTCCTGGTCAGGTTACGTAGGTAACCACGTGCTAAGGATGACATATCAGGAACTGCAAGAAGAGCCAGCAGTGGGTCAACTGCACCATACCTGATAACCAGGTCTCGGAAAACTGGACCATCGCCTGCAATATTTCCTAGAGCCCATGCGGCTTGGTCCCGGATGTGAGCGTGGGGAGATGCCAAGAGAGAAATGAATGCTGGAATAGCACCTCCATCTACTACAGCTTTGGTCTGTTGCGAAGTCCCGGAAGCAATGTTAGTGAGGGCCCAAGCAGATTCAAACTGGATGCGACTAGAGTCGGTTCTGCCCAAGAAGGACACAAGTTGTGGGATCAAACCAGCCCGGATGATGGTGCCTATGGGTGGCTGCTTTCCCCTAGAAAGCAGTTTCCTTGCAGCCTGAGTAGCTTGGAGCTGGCTTCCCAAATTGTTGCTATTTATGGCTTTGACAATGTCCTCAACAGACCAATGTACAGTGCCCTGGTTGTTGCGGTGTTCCTGCAGTGGAGACGCAGCAGCATCATCGGGAAAGGAGCTCACATTTCTCCTTTTCAGCATCTGGTCATCCTTCTTAGCTTTCCTCAGCTCCACATTAACTTCTATTCGGCGCCGCCTCATTTCTGTACTGTCTTTCCCCTTGTTCTTGAACCTGTGAAGGTGGGCAGCTGGCGAATCAGCATTGTCGTTGGTGGGCATGGTTATGAGACCAAGGGAGAAGCTCCACACAGCCGCTCAGGCTTGCACAGGAGACCCGTGAGCAGAGGACGGGCTGCGGTTCGGTGGCTCCGAGAACGTCTACAGTGGCTCAGCTCTCAGAAGGTGTGTTGGGGTCCAACCCCAGCAGGTCCAGGGGTTCCCAAAGGTGTGGACAGAGTCGGCGAAGAATGAAGGACACGGAGACAGCGTTCCGTTGATCAGCAGCCTAGCCAGGATCTCCAGCCAAGTTCTGTCCAGGATCTCCAGCCAGGTTCTGTGTTTTAGTGCCTTGATACGTCCGTATTTATACCGGCTGATTGTAATCCTATCAATGTCTGTTCCAAAGGTTAGGGCGTGTCTCTTCTCCATTCCAGGGATTAAAGATTACGTAGCTTAAGCATGACTGTTCGTAGTGAAAGTGATTAACCACCCGGCTGGCACTTAGTTAAAGGGTTTTGTTCCCTCCCTAACTTCAGGGGAAAATCCCTACCTGGGGAAACAACCTCTCTCAGAGAGGTGACCTTGGTTAAAACACATAGTGCCAAGGAGGGGAGCAAACATATTAAGAACAGTATGCCATTATGCGCCAGGTCCCTTGAAACATATGCCGAGCAGAGCAGAAGTTCCTTCCCTGCAGCGACTGTGTCAGGCAGCAAGGATGGACCGGCTCCCGGCAAATTCCCCCTTTTTATTTTTTAAATGATGGCGCATGTAAATCTGCGGCCACCTCTTGGATTGGGTTGCTTAAGGCTCGGAAGAAGGCTGACAAGCAATGGTAGCGAGCATAGCTATAAACATAGTGGTTGGAGTGCACAAGGAGCCTGGTTCCTGTAGAAGGTTGCGAGCCTGTTCACTCAAGGGATTTCAGCTGTCCTCAAGTCAGTGGTTTGGTTGTCCTTGTTGACCCGGCTAGCGGGCGGCATCATTGGCGCCAGGCTTCCCGAAGCTTCAGCGAGTTGAAGGGCTTCATCAAAGGGTCCATCAGGGCCGCTCTTGGTGGTGACGTAGGTGTTCGGGGAGGAGTCAGCTGTGCCCTGTGGGTCGGCTGATATGAAGATACCGGGGAGGAGGAGTGGGGGGAGGAGGAGGAGGAGGAGGAGGAGGAGGAGGAGGAGGAGGAGGAGGACTAGGACGAGGAGGAGGAGGAAGAGGAGGAGGAGGAGGAGGAGGAGAAGGAGGGTAGTAGAGAGAAAAAGAAGAGAAAGCAGAAGAACTACAAGGCATGGAAGTGTTTAGAAAAAAAGAGGGAGAAGAAAGGGAAGAAGACAACATCCTGACACAGCCCTGTCCTTCAGCTGCCCCTTTCCCTGTAGTCCAAGGAAGAAATAGGAAACAAGTCCTGTTGCACAGTGACAGGGCAGCTGCTGTCAGCCAGTCTTTGACTTTACCTGGGTTCCGATGTGAGCTGGGTGTGGGAAGGGAAGCAGCCATGGGGGCAGGGGACCTCCCTCCGAAGGGGTGAGGGTTCAGGTCTGCAAAGTTGGGGGGAAGCGCGGTGAGGGTCTGTGCCCCACCTCCGTTGACCCCCAAGTTGTCTCCTGACGGCCCCGCTGCGACTGTGTCTGTCTTAGGTTGTTCCTTCCCTGAGGAATCTTACCATCTCTGGCTAACCAGCCATCCTCCGGGGCCAAGCAGAGTGATGTGACGTGTGCGGATGAGGGATGGGGCAGCACGCCCCTGCAAGAGGCTCAGTTCTGTCTCCTTGGTAGCATGTGCCCCCGTGGCCTCCACGCCCAGCACCTGCCTTGGGCTCCCCTCGCCTGCCAACGGGGTCCCGGCTCGGGTCACATCTCCTTGGGAACCCAGGATTCTTCCCCAGGGACGGCCCAGCACACCCCATTGGGCGAGAGACAGATGCAGGGCACCGGCCACCACCAGGCCTCAACCTCAGCGTGAACAGCCAGCTCAGGGCTGCACATCTGCTGCAGACGGGCACTGGTCAGGTGTGCACTACCCGCCTGGCAGTTTTGTTAAGGGTTTTGTTTTTGGTTTTGGATTTTTTTGGGGGGGAGGGGGTGGGGGTGGAATTTGTTCTTTACTTACAGGAGACTGCAAGCTATGAAATTCCACTTAGGAGAAACTCACAGAGAGCAGAAGCTTCATACAGTATGTACAGTTTGGAACTGTTCACCTATAGATTCATTGTACAAAGTGCTACAATAACAAACCACGTTTAAAGAGAGTTCTTTATTTAAAAAAAAAAAATATTTTATTGATCTTTCACAGAGAGGAAGGGAGAGGGATTGAGAGCCAGGAACATCGATGAGAGACAAACACCGATCAGCTGCCTCCTGCACGCCTCCCGCTGGGGATGTGCCCGCACCAAGGCGCATGCCCCCGACCGGAATGGAACCTGGACCCTCGAGTCCGCAGGCTGACTCCCCATCCACTGAGCCAAACCAATCAGGGCTGAAAAAGAGTTCTTAGTAGAGAAACAGTGAGACGTACTGATACCAAACACAGTACACAACAGACAACTTTATGCCTCAGTTGTCCAATCTAAAAGTTAAAGGTCCCAGGAGTGCCATCCCAAACTTGGAGTGTATAACCTTCAGAGGTAGTTTCCGGCACGACATTTTGATCTTCCTGTTCCTCTACGGAAAAATATTTCTCAATCAAGTATAGTGACGCTTCGTACACAGACTCATTTTTATGGTTTTGTAGAGCTTCAATTTTGTCCAAACCTCCACATTCTTCAATCATCGTACTGAGCTTCTCAGTTTCACCTAGTTTCTCAGCAGCCTGGAATATATTGGAAATGGCATCCAGAATAACCATAATAATTTTGGTATCTTTTGCAGTTAAGAGGTTCATCAGTGGTTCTATTATGCCACAATGAACGAGGTATCCAATCTGTTCAACTGTTCCGCCACTTGTGTAGTTGCTCACAGCCCATACAGCTTCCTTTTGTGTCTGAAAGCCCGCCTTAGCAAGAACAGCAATGAGGAATGGGACTAATCCATGATTGACAACTTGCTGTATCTGGTCCTGGCGGCCAGTTGTGATGTTTGAGAGGGTCCGTGTAGCTTCCTTGTGAATTTTAGTTTCGGAGTTCATCAGTAGGCTGGGAAAGATGGCAAGTGCTCCTGCGTCTATTACAGCCTGTGTCTGTTCATACGTGCCAGCGGCAATATTGCCTATCGCTCTTAGCGCAGGAGTCACAATTGGCACTTCAGTAGCTCCTAGGAGCTTCACAAGTTGGGGCACAGCTCCTGTTTTCACAACCATTTCAATCCGTTCATGTGGACCAAGAGTCAGGTAGGAGATGGCCCAGCAGCTATCTGCTAATACTTCTGGATCTTCATGATGCAGGAGCCGAACTAAAGTCGGGAGAATCTTCTCAACAGCATCTAATGGGGGTACAGCATTCTTGTGGCGACAAAGGTTTAAAAGTGTCCTGGTCAGGTTACGTAGGTAACCACGTGCTAAGGATGACATATCAGGAACTGCAAGAAGAGCCAGCAGTGGGTCAACTGCACCATACCTGATAACCAGGTCTCGGAAAACTGGACCATCGCCTGCAATATTTCCTAGAGCCCATGCGGCTTGGTCCCGGATGTGAGCGTGGGGAGATGCCAAGAGAGAAATGAATGCTGGAATAGCACCTCCATCTACTACAGCTTTGGTCTGTTGCGAAGTCCCGGAAGCAATGTTAGTGAGGGCCCAAGCAGATTCAAACTGGATGCGACTAGAGTCGGTTCTGCCCAAGAAGGACACAAGTTGTGGGATCAAACCAGCCCGGATGATGGTGCCTATGGGTGGCTGCTTTCCCCTAGAAAGCAGTTTCCTTGCAGCCTGAGTAGCTTGGAGCTGGCTTCCCAAATTGTTGCTATTTATGGCTTTGACAATGTCCTCAACAGACCAATGTACAGTGCCCTGGTTGTTGCGGTGTTCCTGCAGTGGAGACGCAGCAGCATCATCGGGAAAGGAGCTCACATTTCTCCTTTTCAGCATCTGGTCATCCTTCTTAGCTTTCCTCAGCTCCACATTAACTTCTATTCGGCGCCGCCTCATTTCTGTACTGTCTTTCCCCTTGTTCTTGAACCTGTGAAGGTGGGCAGCTGGCGAATCAGCATTGTCGTTGGTGGGCATGGTTATGAGACCAAGGGAGAAGCTCCACACAGCCGCTCAGGCTTGCACAGGAGACCCGTGAGCAGAGGACGGGCTGCGGTTCGGTGGCTCCGAGAACGTCTACAGTGGCTCAGCTCTCAGAAGGTGTGTTGGGGTCCAACCCCAGCAGGTCCAGGGGTTCCCAAAGGTGTGGACAGAGTCGGCGAAGAATGAAGGACACGGAGACAGCGTTCCGTTGATCAGCAGCCTAGCCAGGATCTCCAGCCAAGTTCTGTCCAGGATCTCCAGCCAGGTTCTGTGTTTTAGTGCCTTGATACGTCCGTATTTATACCGGCTGATTGTAATCCTATCAATGTCTGTTCCAAAGGTTAGGGCGTGTCTCTTCTCCATTCCAGGGATTAAAGATTACGTAGCTTAAGCATGACTGTTCGTAGTGAAAGTGATTAACCACCCGGCTGGCACTTAGTTAAAGGGTTTTGTTCCCTCCCTAACTTCAGGGGAAAATCCCTACCTGGGGAAACAACCTCTCTCAGAGAGGTGACCTTGGTTAAAACACATAGTGCCAAGGAGGGGAGCAAACATATTAAGAACAGTATGCCATTATGCGCCAGGTCCCTTGAAACATATGCCGAGCAGAGCAGAAGTTCCTTCCCTGCAGCGACTGTGTCAGGCAGCAAGGATGGACCGGCTCCCGGCAAATTCCCCCTTTTTATTTTTTAAATGATGGCGCATGTAAATCTGCGGCCACCTCTTGGATTGGGTTGCTTAAGGCTCGGAAGAAGGCTGACAAGCAATGGTAGCGAGCATAGCTATAAACATAGTGGTTGGAGTGCACAAGGAGCCTGGTTCCTGTAGAAGGTTGCGAGCCTGTTCACTCAAGGGATTTCAGCTGTCCTCAAGTCAGTGGTTTGGTTGTCCTTGTTGACCCGGCTAGCGGGCGGCATCATTGGCGCCAGGCTTCCCGAAGCTTCAGCGAGTTGAAGGGCTTCATCAAAGGGTCCATCAGGGCCGCTCTTGGTGGTGACGTAGGTGTTCGGGGAGGAGTCAGCTGTGCCCTGTGGGTCGGCTGATATGAAGATACCGGGGAGGAGGAGTGGGGGGAGGAGGAGGAGGAGGAGGAGGAGGAGGAGGAGGAGGAGGAGGAGGACTAGGACGAGGAGGAGGAGGAAGAGGAGGAGGAGGAGGAGGAGGAGAAGGAGGGTAGTAGAGAGAAAAAGAAGAGAAAGCAGAAGAACTACAAGGCATGGAAGTGTTTAGAAAAAAAGAGGGAGAAGAAAGGGAAGAAGACAACATCCTGACACAGCCCTGTCCTTCAGCTGCCCCTTTCCCTGTAGTCCAAGGAAGAAATAGGAAACAAGTCCTGTTGCACAGTGACAGGGCAGCTGCTGTCAGCCAGTCTTTGACTTTACCTGGGTTCCGATGTGAGCTGGGTGTGGGAAGGGAAGCAGCCATGGGGGCAGGGGACCTCCCTCCGAAGGGGTGAGGGTTCAGGTCTGCAAAGTTGGGGGGAAGCGCGGTGAGGGTCTGTGCCCCACCTCCGTTGACCCCCAAGTTGTCTCCTGACGGCCCCGCTGCGACTGTGTCTGTCTTAGGTTGTTCCTTCCCTGAGGAATCTTACCATCTCTGGCTAACCAGCCATCCTCCGGGGCCAAGCAGAGTGATGTGACGTGTGCGGATGAGGGATGGGGCAGCACGCCCCTGCAAGAGGCTCAGTTCTGTCTCCTTGGTAGCATGTGCCCCCGTGGCCTCCACGCCCAGCACCTGCCTTGGGCTCCCCTCGCCTGCCAACGGGGTCCCGGCTCGGGTCACATCTCCTTGGGAACCCAGGATTCTTCCCCAGGGACGGCCCAGCACACCCCATTGGGCGAGAGACAGATGCAGGGCACCGGCCACCACCAGGCCTCAACCTCAGCGTGAACAGCCAGCTCAGGGCTGCACATCTGCTGCAGACGGGCACTGGTCAGGTGTGCACTACCCGCCTGGCAGTTTTGTTAAGGGTTTTGTTTTTGGTTTTGGATTTTTTTGGGGGGGGAGGGGGTGGGGGTGGAATTTGTTCTTTACTTACAGGAGACTGCAAGCTATGAAATTCCACTTAGGAGAAACTCACAGAGAGCAGAAGCTTCATACAGTATGTACAGTTTGGAACTGTTCACCTATAGATTCATTGTACAAAGTGCTACAATAACAAACCACGTTTAAAGAGAGTTCTTTATTTAAAAAAAAAAAATATTTTATTGATCTTTCACAGAGAGGAAGGGAGAGGGATTGAGAGCCAGGAACATCGATGAGAGACAAACACCGATCAGCTGCCTCCTGCACGCCTCCCGCTGGGGATGTGCCCGCACCAAGGCGCATGCCCCCGACCGGAATGGAACCTGGACCCTCGAGTCCGCAGGCTGACTCCCCATCCACTGAGCCAAACCAATCAGGGCTGAAAAAGAGTTCTTAGTAGAGAAACAGTGAGACGTACTGATACCAAACACAGTACACAACAGACAACTTTATGCCTCAGTTGTCCAATCTAAAAGTTAAAGGTCCCAGGAGTGCCATCCCAAACCAAAGTGTATAACCTTCAGAGGTAGTTTCCGGCACGACATTTTGATCTTCCTGTTCCTCTACGGAAAAATATTTCTCAATCAAGTATAGTGACGCTTCGTACACAGACTCATTTTTATGGTTTTGTAGAGCTTCAATTTTGTCCAAACCTCCACATTCTTCAATCATCGTACTGAGCTTCTCAGTTTCACCTAGTTTCTCAGCAGCCTGGAATATATTGGAAATGGCATCCAGAATAACCATAATAATTTTGGTATCTTTTGCAGTTAAGAGGTTCATCAGTGGTTCTATTATGCCACAATGAACGAGGTATCCAATCTGTTCAACTGTTCCGCCACTTGTGTAGTTGCTCACAGCCCATACAGCTTCCTTTTGTGTCTGAAAGCCCGCCTTAGCAAGAACAGCAATGAGGAATGGGACTAATCCATGATTGACAACTTGCTGTATCTGGTCCTGGCGGCCAGTTGTGATGTTTGAGAGGGTCCGTGTAGCTTCCTTGTGAATTTTAGTTTCGGAGTTCATCAGTAGGCTGGGAAAGATGGCAAGTGCTCCTGCGTCTATTACAGCCTGTGTCTGTTCATACGTGCCAGCGGCAATATTGCCTATCGCTCTTAGCGCAGGAGTCACAATTGGCACTTCAGTAGCTCCTAGGAGCTTCACAAGTTGGGGCACAGCTCCTGTTTTCACAACCATTTCAATCCGTTCATGTGGACCAAGAGTCAGGTAGGAGATGGCCCAGCAGCTATCTGCTAATACTTCTGGATCTTCATGATGCAGGAGCCGAACTAAAGTCGGGAGAATCTTCTCAACAGCATCTAATGGGGGTACAGCATTCTTGTGGCGACAAAGGTTTAAAAGTGTCCTGGTCAGGTTACGTAGGTAACCACGTGCTAAGGATGACATATCAGGAACTGCAAGAAGAGCCAGCAGTGGGTCAACTGCACCATACCTGATAACCAGGTCTCGGAAAACTGGACCATCGCCTGCAATATTTCCTAGAGCCCATGCGGCTTGGTCCCGGATGTGAGCGTGGGGAGATGCCAAGAGAGAAATGAATGCTGGAATAGCACCTCCATCTACTACAGCTTTGGTCTGTTGCGAAGTCCCGGAAGCAATGTTAGTGAGGGCCCAAGCAGATTCAAACTGGATGCGACTAGAGTCGGTTCTGCCCAAGAAGGACACAAGTTGTGGGATCAAACCAGCCCGGATGATGGTGCCTATGGGTGGCTGCTTTCCCCTAGAAAGCAGTTTCCTTGCAGCCTGAGTAGCTTGGAGCTGGCTTCCCAAATTGTTGCTATTTATGGCTTTGACAATGTCCTCAACAGACCAATGTACAGTGCCCTGGTTGTTGCGGTGTTCCTGCAGTGGAGACGCAGCAGCATCATCGGGAAAGGAGCTCACATTTCTCCTTTTCAGCATCTGGTCATCCTTCTTAGCTTTCCTCAGCTCCACATTAACTTCTATTCGGCGCCGCCTCATTTCTGTACTGTCTTTCCCCTTGTTCTTGAACCTGTGAAGGTGGGCAGCTGGCGAATCAGCATTGTCGTTGGTGGGCATGGTTATGAGACCAAGGGAGAAGCTCCACACAGCCGCTCAGGCTTGCACAGGAGACCCGTGAGCAGAGGACGGGCTGCGGTTCGGTGGCTCCGAGAACGTCTACAGTGGCTCAGCTCTCAGAAGGTGTGTTGGGGTCCAACCCCAGCAGGTCCAGGGGTTCCCAAAGGTGTGGACAGAGTCGGCGAAGAATGAAGGACACGGAGACAGCGTTCCGTTGATCAGCAGCCTAGCCAGGATCTCCAGCCAAGTTCTGTCCAGGATCTCCAGCCAGGTTCTGTGTTTTTAGTGCCTTGATACGTCCGTATTTATACCGGCTGATTGTAATCCTATCAATGTCTGTTCCAAAGGTTAGGGCGTGTCTCTTCTCCATTCCAGGGATTAAAGATTACGTAGCTTAAGCATGACTGTTCGTAGTGAAAGTGATTAACCACCCGGCTGGCACTTAGTTAAAGGGTTTTGTTCCCTCCCTAACTTCAGGGGAAAATCCCTACCTGGGGAAACAACCTCTCTCAGAGAGGTGACCTTGGTTAAAACACATAAGTGCCAAGGAGGGGAGCAAACATATTAAGAACAGTATGCCATTATGCGCCAGGTCCCTTGAAACATATGCCGAGCAGAGCAGAAGTTCCTTCCCTGCAGCGACTGTGTCAGGCAGCAAGGATGGACCGGCTCCCGGCAAATTCCCCTTTTTATTTTTTAAATGATGGCGCATGTAAATCTGCGGCCACCTCTTGGATTGGGTTGCTTAAGGCTCGGAAGAAGGCTGACAAGCAATGGTAGCGAGCATAGCTATAAACATAGTGGTTGGAGTGCACAAGGAGCCTGGTTCCTGTAGAAGGTTGCGAGCCTGTTCACTCAAGGGATTTCAGCTGTCCTCAAGTCAGTGGTTTGGTTGTCCTTGTTGACCGGCTAGCGGGCGGCATCATTGGCGCCAGGCTTCCCGAAGCTTCAGCGAGTTGAAGGCTTCATCAAAGGGTCCATCAGGGCCGCTCTTGGTGGTGACGTAGGTGTTCGGGGAGGAGTCAGCTGTGCCCTGTGGGTCGGCTGATATGAAGATACCGGGGAGGAGGAATGGGGGAGGAGGAGGAGGAGGAGGAGGAGGAGGAGGAGGAGGAGGAGGAGGACTAGGACGAGGAGGAGGAGGAAGAGGAGGAGGAGGAGGAGGAGGAGAAGGAGGGTAGTAGAGAGAAAAAGAAGAGAAAGCAGAAGAACTACAAGGCATGGAAGTGTTTAGAAAAAGAAGAGGGAGAAGAAAGGGAAGAAGACAACATCCTGACACAGCCCTGTCCTTCAGCTGGCCCTTTCCCTGTAGTCCAAGGAAGAAATAGGAAACAAGTCCTGTTGCACAGTGACAGGCAGCTGCTGTCAGCCAGTCTTTGACTTTACCTGGGTTCCGATGTGAGCTGGGTGTGGGAAGGGAAGCAGCCATGGGGGCAGGGGACCTCCCTCCGAAGGGGTGAGGGGTTCAGGTCTGCAAAGTTGGGGGGAAGCGCGTGTGAGGGTCTGTGCCCCACCTCCGTTGACCCCCAAGTTGTCTCCTGACGGCCCCGCTGCGACTGTGTCTGTCTTAGGTTGTTCCTCCCTGAGGAATCTTACCATCTCTGGCTAACCAGCCATCCTCCGGGGCCAAGCAGAGTGATGTGACGTGTGCGGAT